>NC_081143.1:737200-854554 GCF_958295425.1 Solea solea
GAGGCCTGGTTTGACAAGGTGTGTGTGTGTGATCAGGGCAGCTCTCACACACACACACACACACATGCTGGGAGGCTGGATCAGAGCAGCACTGCAGGGAGCAGCAACTGGGGCAAAGTGAAATGTCACTTCTGCGAGGGGGGGGGGGGCAATGTTGTTATGGCAATGGCTGAGAGAGAGACAGAGAGACAGAGACAGAGAGAGACAGAGAGACAGAGAGAGACAGAGACAGATAGAGAGACATAGAGAGACAGAGACAGAGAGAGACAGAGACAGATAGAGAGACAGAGAGAGACAGAGACAGATAGAGAGACAGAGAGAGACAGAGACAGATAGAGAGACATAGAGAGACAGAGACAGAGAGAGACAGAGACAGATAGAGAGACAGAGAGAGACAGAGACAGATAGAGAGACATAGAGAGACAGAGACAGAGAGAGAGAGAGGGTTTCATCCACTTCTCTTTCTCTGTTCCAGTTCTAATGTACATTATTACAATAACAATATTTTCTGACAATAACATGAAACAGCACTAACTGCTGATGCTAAAACATTCCATCAGGGTTTGTGTACGTTGATATAAATCAGTTTATAATATTTATAATATTTAAAGTTCTATAGACTAGAAATATACTTTTGTGTGAGTCGCTCTCACTGAAATGGCAGTTGTAACGATCACAGCAGCATTATTATTATTATTATTATTATTATGATTATTGTTGTTGTTAATAATGACATCACGTCATCATTAGAGCACCTGACTGTCAGGTTCCATCAGGGTTCAGGTTTACTCGTGGTTTCACACACACATGAGACAGGAACACACATGAGACAGGAACACACATGAGACAGGAACACACATGAGACAGGAACACACATGAGACAGGAACACACATGAGACAGGAACACACATGAGACAGGAACACACATGAGACAGGAACACACATGAGGAACACACATGAGACAGGAACACACATGAGACTGGAACACACATGAGACAGGAACACACATGAGACAGGAACACACATGAGACAGGAACACACATGAGACAGGAACACACATGAGACAGGAACACACATGAGACAGGAACACACATGAGACAGGAACACACATGAGACAGGAACACACATGATACAGGAACACACATGAGACAGGAACACACATGAGACAGGAACACATGACCTCAAGGGACTTGAGGACATTATTTCATTATACCAGTAGGGGTCAGTAGCAGGTTGGCGTTGTGTCTGTGTCAACAGGAAGTCGACTCAGACATATCCAAGTATGCAATGACATAATTGGGAAGTATGATCATTGCAACTGAAACAACAGCCAATCAGAATGAGTTACAATGCAGCTCCATTATATAAAACAACCAAGAATAGATTTCTGTTTTCTTTTTCTCACGATTAGAAGGAGATTTAAAATGTCACTGATTCTGGGATCCATGACTTTCACAAACATGTTACCAAGAATGCGTCAGGTGGAGGGAAAACATTTGTGCTTGGACCGCGGCTGTAGTACAGTACATGCTTTTAACTCATAATATCCAACAATGCATCAATAACTGACCCGCCCACCTGTGTAAACCCTGCTCGTGCTCCTTCAGCACATGACCTTACCCAGTTACAAAAAACTGGCAGAGAAAGGAATTGACTTCCATGACAGACGAGGAGTTCCTGTGTTTAGTGGTGGAGCTGACAGGAGGAGGTCCAGGCTGGTGCTGGTGCTGGTGCTGCACGCTTATCCACACTTATCCACACTTACTGCACCATGACTTCCAGTTTCTCTCAGTGGCTTTGGTGCTTTTCTCACATCACTATTAACATTTGCACAGCAGTTTGTGCATTTCTCAAAATGGAGAGTCCATTCCTCAAAAGCAAGTATTCATGTCAATGAAAGTGCCAGTGTCATCAAAATGACAAGTTTATGAACAAGAGTCAAATGGCTTTGTCAAGTTTTCATGATGACACTTTATTCTCTCAATGCAAAAAAATAAAAGGTCAGAACTCGGTGACACGACCTGAAAATGCTCAAGACAGCACTATACACTGAAAACTACAGTAAAGGTACACATAGCTGTAGTTAGGGGAGTAAGTGAGTACAACACACTGAATATGTACCTTTCACATTTTTACTGTATATGCTCTTTGCAATTCTCCAGCATTGTGCAAAAGAAAAATACACTACAGTCACTTATTTACACCAAACATAAGAAGCTGTGCACAAATGTGAGGTTGTCATTCAATCCTATGTGATGCAGAGTAATGTACAGTAAACATGAGATGTTGGATTACTGTCCAATACTATACATACATATATATATATATATATATATATATACATACCTGTTCTATTATTTGTATAGATCCTAACATACATGATCTCAGGTGTGTACATAGACAACATCAAGGAGAGCAGAGAAACACAACAGTTCACACAATGAGCAAACACTAGGCATCAGTGGAGAGAAAAAACTCCCTCTTAACAGAAGAAGAAATCTCTGACAGAACCAGACTCACACATGTGCAGCATCTGCCTCGACCGGTCGGGGTGAAAGGAAAATGGGGGACAGAGGAGAGGAGGGGGACAGAAAGGGGGGAGAGAAAGGACAAGAGGGAGATGAGGTAGAGACAGAAGAGAGAGAGAGACCAGGAGCAGATACACAACAACTGTATCAAGTTACAAGTTTATACAGTTAATGATATCGACTTTTAATTATAGCACAATAATAATGGTGATGATATGTATGATATGGATAGCCTCGAAAACTGGATCTGGATCCTGCAACCTGCAAGATGAGAATACAGAGAGAGAGAGGGAAGGAAGGAAGGAAAGACACAATCTAGGGAGAGAAAGAGACAAGGTTAATGACATATAAAAAGTCATATTCATACCCTGAGTGTGAGAGAGTGAATGTGCGTGTACCACAGGAAAATCCCCCAGCAGTCTAGGTCTATAGCAGCAGAACTAAGAGCTGGTCCAGGTTTCCCTGAACCAGCTCTAACTATAAGCTTTATCAAAAAGGAAAGTTTTACGTCTAACTTTAAATACAGAGGGAGGCTCCGCCTCCCGAACTGTCATTGGAAGCTGGTTCCACAGGAGAGGAGGAGCCTGGTAACTGAAGGCTCCGCCTCCCATTCTGCTCTTACTCTTATTCACAGTGGTTCTTCCAACATTTGGTTGCACCCTCCGACCAGCCTCAGCCATTGTGAGGCCGTGATTGACAACATGGTCCATACTGTTATAAAAGAGCAGAGAATTGTATGAAAGCAGCTGAAACATGTTCAGAGGAAGGAGAAATGTCTACTATGACGAGCACACATGACTCAATGTTGTGGAGGTTGAAGCCACTGAGAAAAACTCTAATCTCTAAGATTGTTGTGATTCTGTCAGCGCACGTTTTTTTCTGTTTTTGTCTAAACCATGTAATATTGAAGAAGACCAGGAACTAGAGATGAAGAGGAGTGACTCCTCAGGACAATGTTTACTGATGTTAGAAATCAGCTGACAAGTAAACACTGCATACTTCCTCCATCATCCTGTCCACTTTTAGATAGATAGATAGATAGATAGATAGATAGATAGATAGATAGATAGATAGATAGATAGATAGATAGATAGATAGATAGAGCAGCAACTATACTGCTGCAGCTAGATGGCAGAGAGTGGAAAAAGAAGGATGAAGAAGAGATGGAAGAGGAAGAGGACACGTGACAATGTCTCTCCGTTCCCGTGGGCTCTGGATAACAGGAGCGAGAGGAAAAGACGGGGAATATAAGACGGGTTTGACTGTGAGAGAAGGCATGAGAGGGATGGAGAGCTGAGAGGGGGAGGACCACTGGAGAGGGATGGGTAGAGGACGGGGGGGGGGGGGGGGGGGGGGGGTTGGGGGGGGTGGAGGAGGTGAGAGTGATATATGGAGAGCGAGGGAGAAAGGTTCAGAGGAAGGATGGGAGGAGAGGGGAGGGAAGGCCAAGATGGATACGGAAGAAGGGGGAGAGAGAGAGAGAAATGAGAAAGAGCAAATGCTGAGAGGAGTGTGCCTGTGTGTGTGTGTGTGTGTGTGTGTGTGTGTGTGTGTGTGTGTGTGTGTGTGCGTGTGCATGGGTGTGTGCGTGTGTGTGTGTGTGTGTGTGTGTGCATGGGTGTGTGTGTGTGTGCGTGTGTGTGTGTGTGTGCGTGTGTGTGTGTGTGTGCGTGCGTGTGTGTGTGTGCGTGTGCGGGTGAGTGCGTGTGTGTGTGTGTGTGCGTGTGCGTGTGCGGGTGCGTGTGTGTGTGTGTGTGTGTGTGAGTAAGTGCTGCAGTAACCTGCTTTTCCCTGCTCCCTGTGATCAATCACTCAGCGTAGCCTACATAACACACTGTGCTGTGTTCACACACACACACACACACACACACACACACTCACACACACACACACACACACACACACACACACACACACACTGTATCTCATTACTTAGATACAGTAAATGTATACATACAATTATGATGCATACATTACTGTGGCCTATATAGCCAATTATAGCCATATTTCAAGTGCTGATGTATATTCATAGTAAAATGTTTTGAATCCATATGTAGAGTCTTTATGTGACAACACACGCACACACACACACACACACACACACACACTGTGTGTCTTGTCTTCCTGTGTGTCTAATCACACGAGATGATGATTCTCTGAAGTTATAGAAAGTGTCCAACTGCTTTCCTTCTACTTCATATTTGTAATGTCCACCAGAGACAAAGACGAGTGGACAGGTTCACAGAGGAGGGAAAGACATGTAGTGTTTCACGTGTGCTGTTTGGCTGTTTTCACCATGGATTATGGATTATTGTAATCCAGTCCAACTGTTTTTCTCTCTAATTTACACCTGTGTTTCTGGGATTATGCGCATCATGTGCATTTTTATTTTGTTTTGTTTTTACTGTGATTTGCTACAGCTGCTTTCTGTGTGTGTGTGTGTGTGTGTGTGTGTGTGTGTGTCCAGTCTTTAGTGCTGTGTTGAGGGCGTTATAGGAGCCATCACAACAGTTTGACTTTGACTGACTCTGTTCTATAACCTTCTACAGCAGAAATACTGTGGTATCATGACATCATAACATTGTGATCTCACCACCTGTGCGACTCCTGTACGAGTCATTAAACAATGCTTTTCTTTCTTTTTAATACTAGTTTACGCCCTGACGTGTCAAACCCTTTTCAGTTCAGACAGGGGACGGTAGCTCAGTGGTAGAGCGAGTCGTCTTTTAACTCCAAGGTTGTGGGTTTGATTCCTGGCTCTGCTAGTCTACATGCCGGTGTGTCCTTGGGCGAGACACTTAACCCTGCGTTGCATCACACTCCTGACACTACAACCTCAATCCACCTTATGTAACTCACACAGTCCAGGAAGACGACAATAACACAAGGCTGACATTAAATGAGCTGTCATAGACTACAGGCTACAGTACATGACTGTACAGACAGACAGACAGACAGACAGAGAGACACACACACACACACAGACAGTGATTCAGGGATGACAGTCATTGATCTTCAGTGCTGTGACGTCACATAGTAATCTAATCATTAACTGTAGAGTGTGGGCCAGTCAGTCAATGATGTTGTGTCACATGACTTCTCTGAGACTCTTCTATACACTAACCTGAGATTATGGAAACAGGATCATTGTTGCTGTGTCTGCTGAACACATGACATCAAACCTGCTGGAAAAGGAAGAACATGGAGTTTGACAACATTTACTGCAATTTTCATTTCCATAATCCTTCCATAATCCAAAATCTTCTCTAACCATGCACCAGTTCATGGGGTTAGCTGCTAATCCAGATAATCCTAATCCTTCCTCAATTCCCCCCCCCCCAAAAAAAAAACACTTTTCAGTTAAATGAATGACTACATTCATGTCCATTATGTATTATGTTCCTATAGAGTATGGCTTTGCATTTCAAACGTGAGAAATGAGTATACGTGTGTAGTCTTCAGGTCCACAACTGTCTGAGACAGGCAGTCCCTGTATATTGTGTATATCGACCTGTTTTGTATGTGTTGTATTATTGTGTTTGCTTGATATTAAGGTCAGTTACACACACATTATCCCTCATCCCTCTGCACTGATATTCACACTATATTTACATAGTAGTATTACATATAGTAAGTATAGTCATTATATAGTAAATATTTAGCTGTTCATTTCGTAATTTGACTTTTGTTCAATAAATGACTTTGTTATTCTTAAAGGGGACATATTATGCAAAATCAACTTTTTAATCATTGTAATACTTATATTTGGGACTCTGGAGGCCCTACCAGTCGCCAAAGTGTGGAAAAAGAATACTCAGTCATGTTTTCGTGGTCCCCCTTAGTGTAAGTATAGAAGATAAAACACGTGATGTTGAATTCCCTCCGCTTATGACGGCAGCATGTGCATTTCACCGCGAATGTTACCGCCCACCAGTAAGTTTACCTCGAGAGCTCCACCTTAGCTCCACCTTAGCTCCACCTTAGCTCCACCTTAGCTCCACCTTGTCCCTGCGAGAGTGCAGGCGAGGGAGGAAGAGCGGTATTATGTCAACGTGGAGGGACAAGTGTGCTGTTGGTGGCTGCACAGTGGAGCACAGTGTTTTACACAAACTTCCAGCCTCAGAGGATTTTATATATGAAGCTAATGTGCCGGATAAAGTCAGCAAACGTGTGTTCGTGTGTTCGCACCACTTCACATCAGACTGCGGCCAGCGGTCGCCGTATTTAGTCAGCGACCGTATTTCACCGACGTACAAACACACACATTGTTAAGAAAAGGTCAAATAGAGGTCATAACTGACCATTCTGACACGTCCTAATTAAAGATATTTGTTCAGTACGTCCTCCATGACCGGAGCACAGACTCAGTCTGATACAGTCACATACAGTGATCAGCGGTGGAGTTCCTAAGTGTTTTTAACTGATTTACAGTTGGTCAGTGTTCGGCTCGATCCTTGTGTCGGACGTCTCTTCCTGTGACGACACTCTCGCTGCCATGTTGATATTGTCAGAGAACTAGTGGAGGGAGGGGGAGAGGAATGGAGCGGAGGGAACAGGAGCTGAGCGAGTGAGCGCAGTAAAAAGGACAAATCAGAAACCCCCTGGAAGAAGTGGGCGTGTGTTTGCCTGTGTCTCATTTGCATATAAAGGGACCAGGCACAAAACCGAGCGTTCTGAAAGGGGCGGGTTTAGCAGGGTTATTGAACTGCTATGGTGCTTCATCCTTATGGTATTTTGACCAAAGCATGTCACAGACATGTTCATTAGGACACCAGGGAACTATTTTAACTTGGAGAAATAGGGTATAATATGTCTCCTTGAATATGGTGTATGTATCTGGCATATTTGTCAGGGTGTGACAGAGGTTAGTTGCTGCAGTTACTGCAAACATGTGTGTGGGTTTGTAATGTTCACACTGATCTCGGGAGGTTGGCTACTTGAAAAGTAGATCTTGGGTCAGAAAAGATCACGTTCAGTAAGATGCACCAGCTCCAGCACTCATCTAAATAGTGTCTTTCCTGGTTTCTTCTTCAGAATATTAGTGGTAGTGCTGTCACAGTAAAGCAAATGAAAGTATGCAGTATCTGTGGAATTGTGTACACTCTGCCATACAGTCATTCATACCACGCTATTTCCTTTCAGCCCCAATTCCAGACATGTGTCGTTTACTAACCTTTGAAACGTCAGTCATTGTTGATTAAAGACTTTTCTGGGATCATCAGGGATTTATCTTTCCTAAAGAATATTTTCTTACAATTATCACATGCTTCCCCCACAGTCTTAACACTTGATCGGTGAATGTGAGTGTGAATGGTTGCTCTTCTCTCTTTCTGTCTGTGACAGACTGGTCACCTGATCAGGGTAAACACTGACTGTCACCCAGTGGAGGATGTGTTTGGCTCTAGCTCCGCCCAAAGGATAAGATGTAATGAACTGAGTTGAACTGAGTGAATTAAGGCAGTTCATTTTATACATCATACCCCTGATATGATTTAAGATATGACATAATTAAACTATTCATAATCATTCAGTTATTTGTCTACAAACATCTACACTGGACGTCTGTAAAATAAATCAGCATAAAACAAAAAAAAGTTTAACATAAGAAGTATGTATATATAAGTATATGCATAAGCAGGTCAGCTGACGAGGTGGACATGAATACATCATGAGGACCAGTTTGAGCTGACACTGTGTAAGAGAGTATAATCCCACTGAGTAATCCCACAGAGACTATCTCTGGATGCCATTTGATTATTTTGGTCTTAAGATCAATTAAGTCATGATCGATGTGGATAAGATATACATTTATCAAATCATCACAACAAATATGTGGGATTATGTATAATTATCTGTGTTTTTAATATTATTAAATATGCAGTGTGTTTCATGTAGGAGGATTTATTGGAAGGAAGAAATTGAGCAAACTACTCCATAATAATGTTTGAAAGTGTATAATTACTTCAAATAAAAATGCTTTAGTTTTAAAGTCTTAAAATAAGTATTTTATATGTCCTTGACCCAAGGTGCTTACTTCATGAAGGTCGTGAGAGTGTGAGCAGCTCCTGTCTGATCACAGCTGATGTTGTGTTGTTTCATATAATGCATGAAAAAGTCTTTTGGATATGGAGTAACGCAGTTCCTTATTCCATAAAGCAAGTTGTAATTGTTCCACAAACACCGTCATTCAACAATATAATGAAGGAAGGTGTTGTTTTTCTCTCAGTTTTAATATTATTTAAGACAAAACGTTGTCTGTTTCTGTTTTAAGAAATGAAGGAAAAAACTTTGTGAGACTGAGAAAAGCATTGCGTCCTGTCTCAGGAGGACGGCTCTGGCACGGGCTTCAGTGAGTCACTGGTGCATCTGGCAAAGATACCCAATGACATCAGGAGTCCACACCGGGCCAGACTGGAACCTCTGAGTCACTGCCTGGACGACTCAGCAGATATCTGCATCAGAATCTGGACAGATTACAGCAGATATCTGCATCAGAATCTGGACAGATTACAGCAGATAGCTGCATCAGAATCTGGACAGATTACATCAGATATCTGCTTCAGAATCTGGACAGATTACATCAGATATCTGCATCAGAATCTGGACAGATTACAGCAGATATCTGCTTCAGAATCTGGACAGATTACAGCAGATATCTGCATCAGAATCTGGACAGATTACAGCAGATATCTGCATCAGAATCTGGACAGATTACAGCAGATATCTGCTTCAGAATCTGGACAGATTACAGCAGATATCTGCATCAGAATCTGGACAAATTACAGCAGATATCTGCATCAGAATCTGGACAGATTACATCAGATATCGGCATCAGAATCTGGACAGATTACATCAGATATCTGCATCAGAATCTGGACAGATTACAGCAGACATCGGCATCAGAATCTGGACAGATTACACAAAATGTGGAGACATTTACCCAGATGTGTAGACAAAAAAACAGGTTTCTGCATTGAGAATTAGACCACTTGAATCAGAAAGAGGAGAATAAGTTGACACAGGTGCAGTGACTGTAGCGTCAGTGCAGTGACTGTAGCGTCAGTGCAGTGACTGTAGCGTCAGTGCAGTGACTGTAGCCTCAGTGCAGTGACTGTAGCGTCAGTACAGTGACTCCTCTGAGGAAACAGCTGTAAGACACAGGTGCAGTGACTGTAGCTTCAGTGCAGTGACTGTAGCGTCAGTGCAGTGACTCCTCTGAGGAAACAGCTGTATAGACACAGGTGCAGTGACTGTAGCGTCAGTGCAGTGACTGAAGCGTCAGTGCAGTGACTGTAGCGTCAGTGCAGTGACTGTAGCGTCAGTGCAGTGACTGTAGCGTCAGTGCAGTGACTGTAGCGTCAGTGCAGTGACTGTAGCGTCAGTACAGTGACTGTAGCGTCAGTGCAGTGACTCCTCTGAGGAAACAGCTGTATAGACACAGGTGCAGTGACTGTAGCGTCAGTGCAGTGACTGAAGCGTCAGTGCAGTGACTGTAGCGTCAGTGCAGTGACTGTAGCGTCAGTGCAGTGACTCCTCTGAGGAAACAGCTGTATAGACACAGGTGCAAGGAAATGAAGTTGAGCAGGGAGAGAAAAAGGAGGTCAGAGAGATGGAGAGGAGGAGAACCTGGTTGATAATTGTCCCTTTGCCATCACTTCCATTATCATTATTGCTCTGCAGTCATTTAGAGGCTCATCACTCTCCTCCACTCTCTGCTGCATATGTACAAAGTGCAGTCAGGGGTTGCACACATATCGTAATGTCCATTTGTTTAATAATACTTCCTGAGGTGTCGTGGAGAGTGTCCATTTAACCTCATTTGTATGTTTTTGGACTGTGGGAAGAATCCGGAGAACCCAGAGAGAACCCGGGCACAACACTGTGTGATCTCACTGAAAATGTATTCTGGATAGAGATTTTACATTATATTTCATAAGGTTTCTTATAGTTAAAAATCTGTCTTCACTTTAAAGGATCATTTCAAGTCGTACACCCCGTAGCGTTCTGGAAACACATCAATGAAAAAGTGCCTCAATGCATCATTGACCAGTTGCTTTTGGAACGTCAGACTTGAGCAGATAAGTGGACGATGAAACCCTGCAGTTGTGTTTATTTCACTTATGTCGTAGATTCACTTTGCTCACATGTTAAAACTAACATGTTAAAACTGTGTTCAGATTCATGACAAGGTTATGATGGACACTGAAAATACTGAAGTGCCTATTGATCCATCATGTAAAACCTACATTTACTTACACTGTGCTCAGGACACACAACAGGCGTCCTCCTGTAAATATGTGTAAATCCTCATGCTCATGGAGGATTTACACAGATTTTTGGGCAGTTTTGCCTTTCTTGAATAAGACAGTACTTTGCAGTGACTGATCTACACACATAACTTTATCATATCAAACTCAAAATCAGTGGAAACATTCACGACACATTGGAGATTGTGTGTATTGAATATTGCGGCGTAAACTTTGCAAATCACAGTCCAATATGAACCAAAGTTGCTAGAACTGATGATTGTCTGGTTGCTGGAGATATCATCACATTTCACACTTTTCATGCTGCTCTAACAGGGATTGTTGTGTCCACCTAACTCGCGATATGTGAGACCACAGACCCGCAAAAGACGCCCTCCCAACAGGAAGTGGAACGTCCGAAACAGGAAGTCCAATGTAACTTTGCCATACATTGACTGATCTGCACAAAGCAAGATATGTGAGACAAGAGAACTTCCCTGGAACTGTTTAGGGACACGCCCTTGAACCAACAGGAATTTGTCCATTTTAAACAGGAAGTGCCCTCTAACTTTGCCGTATCTGTACAAAACTTGGAACAGGAGACCCAACATGCACAGGGGCGGCGCTGACAATAACTACTACAGAAAAGAACTATTACTGCATGCGGTGAATGAACGGGAGATGAGCTTGAGGCAACGTGAGCACCATAGACTCGCGAGCACTAGAGCTCGAACCGGTTCAGAACCGCCTGCGGTACCAGTTTTGCATCCTTGCATCCTCATGCTTTGTCAGCTGTATGTAAGATGCAAAGTACGGGCGTGGGGTAGCTCAGTGGTTACACGGTACCCTGTGTGCAAAAGACATCATGGACGCAGGTTCAACTCCACCCCTGGCACGTTGTACTCAATATCCTTGAAAGTCGCTTTGGATAAAAGCGTCTGCTAAATGACATGTGATGTAATGTAATGTACGTTATCTCATACAACCACACTACAAAAACCAAAACGATCCAGCAGCGTTTTCACACTTTTCTTAGCTCTAAAATGCTGGGGTAATGTAAAAGGCAGAGTAGAATTTATGCATTTGAAAGAGGAGTAATGTGGTTGGTGTAGTGGTTAGCACTCCTGCTGTGCTGCTAGAAGATGCCAATCATGGCCCCCAGTGAGATGTTGTACGGCCGCAGCTTTGGTTTTTATAATGTTTTATTTGGACTTGGTGACATGTCACCTCCATGAGTCCCAAGTTCAAAACCAACCTCTTTTTTCTTTTTCTTTTCTTTTGTCACTCTTTTTTTGTTCACTTTTTATTTAAAAATAATAATTGTGACAACGAAAATTAAATGTTAATTAAACAGTGCATTTGTATGTAAAAGTTACTGTTAAAAGAAAAAGGTCTGAAGTGACCAACGGCCCCCGGACATCTTCACATTATCAAATCTGGCCCTCATTAAAAACTGACTGTAGATGTGAGAGTGAGAGTGAATGGTTGTTTGTCTCTGTGATGGACTGGTGAACTGTCCACGGTGTATCCCGCCTTACGCCCTATGTCAGCTGAGATTGGCTTCCCCCACAAACCTCATGTGGAGGATAAAGCGGTAGAAGATGAGTGAGTGAGTGGTTGTAACCTCAATCACTGTAACCCAAGCATTTATGTCATCTGAGAGTAATGTGACCCCTGTGAAGGACAACACCTTATTACAGGTTTATGCTTTACAACTGCCAGGGACGAGGTCAGAGTTCAGCCACACAGAGATCAAAATGTGACCAGACACGAGAAAAGCAGCAACAAGTCGGCCCCGCACAAATCTAGTTTTTTTAGTTTTATACAGAATAAGCATGTTGAAATTTCAAAGAAGCCGCTAAATGTTTCAAATCACAGTATTGACCCACATTCCGTCCACCAAAGCATCTGAACAATGGTTTTTCATGTCAGTGAAGATGGAACCTCTCTAGCATATATACAGCATTATATTTTATACTGTGCTACATTTAAACCTCCTTTTGGAAAACTCCACTGATCCTGCTTGAGTTTGAAACCTCTCGTTGTGTTTGAGTCTCAGTGAACTAAATGTGTATTAATATCAAATACTAAATGTTCATTTTCTAATGAGGTATTTCCAACCACATACTCTCAATAACAGTTTCACTCCTTTGTTAGCAACTAAGCAGCAAACTGCAGAATACACAATCTGGTTCCCTGTGTACACCTGCACACACACGTTTATTTGTTGGAGTTTTTAGGTTTGCTACAGAAATACTGCCAAGCTAAAATTCTTCATTTATTCATTAAGCGTGTGCTTTTATATCTGCACAGAATTTAAACTAAAATAACAACCAGCGAGATACTGAGAGACAAGGACACAGACGTCCAGACGCTGTGCACTTGTGAGGTCCAAGAGTCACGCTGGCAGGAGACGGAGGATTATATCCACGGGTCAACAGGAGAGAGGACAGAAAGACACAGAACTTCAGGCTACATTATAATGTGTCTGCCCTTTGATCTGATATTCCATGCATGCGCACATGATCCAAACTTTGGTGGAAGACAATGGGTTAGTTCAGCACCACCAGTGCAACATGGATGCTCACTCTCAGCTATCTCATGTCCTGACACAAAGGAGTTGATCCACTGCTGCCTCCATCTTTTACACAAACACAAACTTACCAAATCAGGCAGCTGCTGTTTCCCTGTTTACCTAAATATGCTTATTTTCTCTGTGGACCTTGTAACAGTGGAATTAGAGGATTACAAACTTCAGTTTCAAGGCAAAAAAAGATTAGATAATGTATGTTAAAGGAAGTGGCTGCCATGTTTTCAGTGAAAGTGAGCCTCCAATTCAAAAACTGCATAATAACAAGAATAATAGTAACAATAATAATAATAATAATAATAATGATAATAATAATAATCATAATCAGAATAATAAAAATGATAATGATAATAATAATAATAATAATAATAACAATGATAATGATAATGATAATGATAATAATAATAATAATAATAATAAAAATGATAATGATAATACATTTTATTTGTTGACGCTTAAGGTCAGCTTACAGTTCACACAATGAGCAAACACTCTGCATCAGTGGAGAGAAGAAGAACTCTCTGACACAACCAGACTCACACATGTGCAGCATCTGCCTCGACCGGTTGGGGTGAAAGGAAAAATGGGGGACTTTATTATCTGAGGAGAGGTGAGAGACAGAAGGGGGGGAGAGAAGGGACAAGAGGGAGCTGAGGTAGAAGAAAAGAATAGCCTCGAAACTGGATCTGGATCCTGCAACCTGCAAGATGAGAACACAGAGAGAGAGAGAGAGAGAGGGAGAGAGAGGAAAGGAAGGAAAGACACAACTAGGGAGATAAAGAACAAGGTTAATGACAAACAATAAAATTAGTATTATAGGGAGTAAGACATTTTAAAAAGGTGAAGGTGTCGACGCTGTCCAGAGTCCGGATGTGTAAATGGGAGTGAGTTCCAGAGTCCAGGGTCAGAGCACCCAGTGAAGTGAGTGACAAAGAAGGAGTAGAAAGCAGGAACGGAGGGTTTGACTTCCTGTCCCGCTCATGCTGAATGATTCTGCTATAGCTAAAATAGAACACTAGCGTATTCTCTGGTGTGTGTGTGTGTGTGTATCTAATTATTTGACTAATTAGATACATGAATTAATATAATAAAGCAACTGTTAACAGATAGTCACAATACATTTGTGGATACTCATAATGACATCTTTACTAGTCACAATGTATTTTGGATAGTCAAAATGACATTCTGGATATCTGGATTAGTTTTTGAACCTGTGGATAGGAAGAATGTAATTGTCTAAATCGTATATGTTCTTTATGACTAGGAAGAATGTAATTACCGATATCTGTAATACATATCCAGTCAAGCTATTAAATGTTAAAACATTGTCATAACTGTAGACCACAGGCAGCGAGGGAAGCTCTGCTTTCTGTCAAATGTCTTCAAATAAATGGTAAGATATGTACTGTTGTATTTGCATGTCAGGATTAAAGGTTCACCACAACGTGATCAACTATACGACGAGTTCACAATCAGAGGTTTTTTCATACGTTAAAACCAGTGGAACTCAAACAATAATTGTCACTTCCAGGGAAAGTCAATAGAGCAGTAGACAGGTGTGGACGCTGGGCTTCTGCATGATGATTGGAGGAACCACTTTCTGATTGACAGCGTTGTAGAACCATAGTGTTTGTAGTGTCTCAGTGTTCTGTATACATGATAGAGTGGGTTTGCTTGTTGGGGGGTAGACATGATCTCCCGCCCCCTCTAGTGTTTGCAGCAAAGCGAGCACACTGCAAACCTTCACCACATGAGAAAACACACACGTGATTATAAGACAAAACAGAGAATGGAAGGACAGACACATCCCTGTGTCTTCTGCCACCTTCTTCCTCATCTTTCTCTGTTCATTTGATCATGCATGAAGTCAGGAAGAGAGAGCAGCTGCAAAGCTGGAGAAAGAAAGTGGTGAAGGGGAAAATAAGAGAGTTTGGTTGGAGAGAGAGAGAGAGAGAGAGAGAGAGAGAGAGAGAGAGAGAGTCCATCAGCTGAGTGGTAGCACTCTGCTGAGATCAGCAGTAATGTGTGAGCGAGAAAATGAAGGGAGGAAAGGCAGAGGAAGGGGGAGATGAGGATGGAGAGAATCAGCGGTCACAATGAGAGTGCTTCCATCTCGCCTCTGCCAGTGAAAGCTTCAGGAATGACCAGATGCAAAGAGAAGCCAGATAAACAGAGAAAAAGTGTCTTTGAGGAGTCTGATGACATAAGATCACCAACGAGACCCCTCCCTCTTTTTTTTACATTCAACCCCACCCACACGGTTCTCCTACTCACCCCCCCTCAGTAGCCACCAAATAGACTCTCCCAGTAAGTGAGTGGGGCATACCTCTGTGGCAGGAGGTGTGGGGTTGTAAGCGGTGACATAACAGTCATAAAGTGCTGCTTAATGTCTCGTGTCTATAGAAGAGCAAGAGAGAGGGAGGGAGAGTTTGTTCTTTTATAGGTTTACAGTCTGCACACCATCCACGTGTGTTCTTATTAGAGGTGTTCATGAAGAAAGTGTGACTGTGCTCGTCAAACATTCTAAATCCATTCAAACTTCATTGTATACTTTAGTCTTGAATCATTGGCTTTATGTCATCATAACTCATTGACTTTTTGAATTCCCATTTCCATTGTCTACATGGTGTCTTCGGGTCTTCTTGCTGCAAAGGCAAGAGTGCTAACCACTACACCGACCGTGTGACCTGTAACGATAACCAGTAAATGCTTAAATTCAGGGTTTTCCACCACCACACGCTCACGCTCACGCTCGTCTGATGCTACAAACACGCCTGTAACACTAGTTGAGTTAAGTGAGGACACAAGAGTCGTCTGTGTTAACGTCTTCATAGACGTCCACGTCGTCATGACGCGTGCGGAGACGTCCTGGGCTTTGCTACACGCGCTCACACACCAACATATTTCATCACTGCTGATTTCTGAGTTTGGTGAGGAGTTCACATGCAGTCACGACGTCAAACCTCCACCAAACAAATCAGTGTCAATCAAACACAAGACAAATCTGTGTGTTATATCTCTGCGTCTCGCTTGTGTTTGTGTGGCTTCGTCTCAACAAGTTATGAAATCTACATTTACACAAAACACAAAACACATATTATTCAAATCTCCTGAACATCATAATGTCCATCATGTGTGTGTGTGTGTGTGTGTGTGTGTGTGTGTGTGGGTATTACTAATGTTGTAAGAACAGTCACATTATGGGGACTTGTCTTCCTTTTGGGGACAAAAATCAAGTCCCCACAATGTAAATGACTACATTTTAAGGTGAAGATATGTTTTAAAGTTAGGTGAGGGTTAGGGTTAGGATTAGGATTAGGATTAGGTCAGTAGTAATTGTGGTTAAGGTCAGAGTAAGTCTCCAGGAAATGAATGTAAGTCAATGCAATGTCCCCTCAAGTCATGAATGTTCAACGTGTGTGTGTGTGTGTAAGTGATGGGGATGAGGTCTCAGTGGGAGACCATAAGAGGACAGGAGATCATACTGTGATGACACATGGCACTCCCACACTATTTACACACACACACACACACACATAGCTCATGTAAGTCCTGGGTTGGTTGTGTTCATGTTCTAGTAAAACGAGTGGAGTCACTCATGAGAAACAACACACAACACAAACATTTCATTCTGACCATGGAGTGATTGTGTGTGTGTGTTCGTGTGTGTGTGTGTGTGTGTGCGTGTGTGTGTGTGTGCGTGCGCGTGTGTGTGTGTGTGTGTGTGTGTGTGTGTGTGTGCGCGTGTCTGCATGAGCTCTGTGCTGAAGCAGAGATCATAGCCAAATGTTTGCCAGTTAAAATCCACAGTTCCACTTGAGACACATGTCATGCTCAGCAAACCAGTTCATTTGACCAGGATCTATGTCCTAGTAGCACCAGAGGCAATTCCACTGACTCCTCCACTATGCTAGGTGGCAGTATGCTCTTCTTTCAGCTTGTTTCTGGTGGAGCTGCAGGGTAGTTGTTGGCACATTATTGAGCACCACTTTGATTAAATATAAATATGAATTATTTGAGTTGAAAAAAACATGAGCATGGACTCCTCATCAGTCCAAAATGTATGTATATATATATATATATATATACATACATATATGTATATATATATATATGACTAGAAACTAGAACAAGTAAACGTGATAGTTATGTAAAACTGAAATGCTATAACAGTCTTTTAATTTACAGTGTACATGTACAAATAACACACAACAACCAGCTGTTTGTCTCCAGACTTCCCTCACAATCAACGTCTGTTCAGTGCAGTTCAGTGTAGAGACGCGTCCACTCTGAACTGTCCTGTGATTGGTCAAAGACAGATTTAGCTATGAGGCTCTTTACATAAACAAGGGCAGGTGAACGACAAAGTTTCCTTTAAGGTTCATTTCCAATTCTTAAAACCATCCAAGCACACAGGTACTTTAAATGAATACCCTTACAACTGTGTATTTGTGGGATGTACACTGTATGTCTTTAAACACAACTTCAGTGTTCATCACAGCAGCAACAGAGAAAGTAGGTCATCCATATTACCTGAGCTGTGCTGCATTCTTCACTGTCATCACATCTCTGTGTGTGTGTGTGTGTGTGTGTGTGTGTGTGTGTGTGTGTGTGTGCAAAGCAACCACCCACACACACACACACACATATGATGTGAGTGTGTTTATATGCACTGAACAGATGCAGGCGTTTGTGTTCATGCTGCTCTGTATGTCTGCACTCAGAGCAGGGTGTCAGGGAGCAGATAAGGACAGTAAGTGTGTGCGTGTGCGTGTGTGTGTGTGTGTGTGTGCATGTGCATGTGTGTGTGTGTGTGTGTGTTCGTGTGCGTGTGCGTGTGCGTGTGCGTGTGTGTGTGTGTGTGTGTGGTTAGGGGGATGCAGAGGTTGCAAACCAATCGCTAGGAGACCCCTCTTCCCCTCTTCCCATTTCCGTTGCTGCGGCAAGGCCGAGATTCCATCAATGAGCCCGTGCTGCGTTGCCCTAGCAACACTTATGAATGAGAGCAGGTTGGTAACCGTGGAGACTCGGCAAAGAGAGGAATTGCTGGTTGCCATGGCAATTCCATGAACAGGCAGGGAGGTGAAGAGGGGGAGCCCAAGCAGCAATAAGTGAAGGTGGTGAGTGACCTCAAAGATGTCCGTCATCAGGGCTGTCAATCATCCCCCTGAACGACCAACCAGAGTCCAGCTGCAACAAGCTCAGATCCATGTCAATAAAGAGACATCATTTAAATATGAATAGAAACAAGTTTATTATTAAAGTTTATTAAAGTTAAAGTCATTCCAGGGTATTTATTGATTAGTGTGTGTTTGAAAAGACTGGATAGTACGTGCATCAGCACAATTATCACAGCTTAGTACTTTACTGTCTCACTTCACTCACTGTCTCACTCACTACGTGACATATGGAGAATTAAAGAGGTCACCGTGTGGTCCTGTCTCACTTCTATGTGAGATATGGAGAATTAAAGAGGTCATAGTGTGGTCCTGTCTCACTTCTATGTGAGATATGGAGAATTAAAGAGGTCATAGTGTGGTCCTGTCTCACTTCTATGTGAGATACGGAGAATTAAAGAGGTCATAGTGTGGTCCTGTCTCACTTCTATGTGAGATACGGAGAATTAAAGAGGTCATAGTGTGGTCCTGTCTCACTTCTATGTGAGATACGGAGAATTAAAGAGGTCACAGCGTGGTCCTGTCTCACTTCTATGTGAGATATGGAGAATTAAAGAGGTCATAGTGTGGTCCTGTCTCACTTCTGTGTGAGATAGGGAGAATTAAAGAGGTCATAGCGTGGTCCTGTCTCACTTCTGTGTGAGATATGGAGAATTAAAGAGGTCATGGCGTGGTCCTGTCTCACTTCTGTGTGAGATATGGAGAATTAAAGAGGTCATAGCGTGGTCCTGTCTCACTTCTGTGTGAGATACGGAGAATTAAAGAGGTCATGGCGTGGTCCTGTCTCACTTCTGTGTGAGATACGGAGAATTAAAGAGGTCATGGCGTGGTCCTGTCTCACTTCTGTGTGAGATACGGAGAATTAAAGAGGTCATGGTGTGGTCCTGTCTCACTTCTGTGTGAGATATGGAGAATTAAAGAGGTCATAGCGTGGTCCTGTCTCACTTCTATGTGAGATACGGAGAATTAAAGAGGTCATAGCGTGGTCCTGTCTCACTTCTGTGTGAGATATGGAGAATTAAAGAGGTCATAGTGTGGTCCTGTCTCACTTCTGTGTGAGATACGGAGAATTAAAGAGGTCATGGTGTGGTCCTGTCTCACTTCTGTGTGAGATACGGAGAATTAAAGAGGTCATAGTGTGGTCCTGTCTCACTTCTGTGTGAGATACGGAGAATTAAAGAGGTCATAGTGTGGTCCTGTCTCACTTCTGTGTGAGATAGGGAGAATTAAAGAGGTCATAGTGTGGTCCTGTCTCACTTCTGTGTGAGATAGGGAGAATTAAAGAGGTCATAGCGTGGTCCTGTCTCACTTCTGTGTGAGATACGGAGAATTAAAGAGGTCATAGTGTGGTCCTGTCTCACTTCTGTGTGAGATATGGAGAATTAAAGAGGTCATAGTGTGGTCCTGTCTCACTTCTGTGTGAGATAGGGAGAATTAAAGAGGTCATAGTGTGGTCCTGTCTCACTTCTGTGTGAGATAGGGAGAATTAAAGAGGTCATGGCGTGGTCCTGTCTCACTTCTGTGTGAGATATGGAGAATTAAAGAGGTCATGGCGTGGTCCTGTCTCACTTCTGTGTGAGATATGGAGAATTAAAGAGGTCATGGCGTGGTCCTGTCTCACTTCTGTGTGAGATACGGAGAATTAAAGAGGTCATGGTGTGGTCCTGTCTCACTTCTGTGTGAGATACGGAGAATTAAAGAGGTCATGGCGTGGTCCTGTCTCACTTCTGTGTGAGATATGGAGAATTAAAGAGGTCATGGCGTGGTCCTGTCTCACTTCTGTGTGAGATATGGAGAATTAAAGAGGTCATGGCGTGGTCCTGTCTCACTTCTGTGTGAGATACGGAGAATTAAAGAGGTCATGGCGTGGTCCTGTCTCACTTCTGTGTGAGATACGGAGAATTAAAGAGGTCATGGCGTGGTCCTGTCTCACTTCTGTGTGAGATACGGAGAATTAAAGAGGTCATGGCGTGGTCCTGTCTCACTTCTGTGTGAGATATGGAGAATTAAAGAGGTCATAGTGTGGTCCTGTCTCACTTCTGTGTCAGATATGGAGAATTAAAGAGGTCATAGTGTGGTCCTGTCTCACTTCTGTGTGAGATATGGAGAATTAAAGAGGTCATAGTGTGGTCCTGTCTCACTTCTGTGTGAGATATGGAGAATTAAAGAGGTCATAGTGTGGTCCTGTCTCACTTCTGTGTGAGATACGGAGAATTAAAGAGGTCATAGTGTGGTCCTGTCTCACTTCTGTGTGAGATACGGAGAATTAAAGAGGTCATAGTGTGGTCCTGTCTCACTTCTGTGTGAGATACGGAGAATTAAAGAGGTCACAGGGTGGTCCTGTCTCACTTCTGTGTGAGATATGGAGAATTAAAGAGGTCACAGTGTGGTCCTGTCTCACTTCTGTGTGAGATATGGAGAATTAAAGAGGTCACAGTGTGGTCCTGTCTCACTTCTGTGTGAGATACGGAGAATTAAAGAGGTCACAGTGTGGTCCTGTCTCACTTCTGTGTGAGATACGGAGAATTAAAGAGGTCACAGTGTGGTCCTGTCTCACTTCTGTGTGAGATACGGAGAATTAAAGAGGTCACAGTGTGGTCCTGTCTCACTTCTGTGTGAGATACGGAGAATTAAAGAGGTCACAGCGTGGTCCTGTCTCACTTCTGTGTGAGATACGGAGAATTAAAGAGGTCACAGCGTGGTCCTGTCTCACTTCTGTGTGAGATACGGAGAATTAAAGAGGTCACAGCGTGGTCCTGTCTCACTTCTATGTGAGATATGGAGAATTAAAGAGGTCATAGTGTGGTCCTGTCTCACTTCTATGTGAGATATGGAGAATTAAAGAGGTCACAGTGTGGTCCTGTCTCACTTCTGTGTGAGATATGGAGAATTAAAGAGGTCACAGTGTGGTCCTGTCTCACTTCTGTGTGAGATACGGAGAATTAAAGAGGTCATAGCGTGGTCCTGTCTCACTTCTGTGTGAGATACGGAGAATTAAAGAGGTCATAGCGTGGTCCTGTCTCACTTCTGTGTGAGATAGGGAGAATTAAAGAGGTCATAGCGTGGTCCTGTCTCACTTCTGTGTGAGATATGGAGAATTAAAGAGGTCATAGCGTGGTCCTGTCTCACTTCTGTGTGAGATATGGAGAATTAAAGAGGTCATAGCGTGGTCCTGTCTCACTTCTGTGTGAGATATGGAGAATTAAAGAGGTCATAGCGTGGTCCTGTCTCACTTCTGTGTGAGATATGGAGAATTAAAGAGGTCATAGCGTGGTCCTGTCTCACTTCTATGTGAGATATGGAGAATTAAAGAGGTCATAGCGTGGTCCTGTCTCACTTCTATGTGAGATATGGAGAATTAAAGAGGTCATAGCGTGGTCCTGTCTCACTTCTATGTGAGATACGGAGAATTAAAGAGGTCATAGTGTGGTCCTGTCTCACTTCTATAGGGTGGTCCTGTCTCACTTCTGTGTGAGATATGGAGAATTAAAGAGGTCATAGCGTGGTCCTGTCTCACTTCTATGTGAGATATGGAGAATTAAAGAGGTCATAGCGTGGTCCTGTCTCACTTCTATGTGAGATATGGAGAATTAAAGAGGTCATAGCGTGGTCCTGTCTCACTTCTATGTGAGATATGGAGAATTAAAGAGGTCATAGCGTGGTCCTGTCTCACTTCTATGTGAGATATGGAGAATTAAAGAGGTCATAGCGTGGTCCTGTCTCACTTCTATGTGAGATATGGAGAATTAAAGAGGTCACAGCCTGGTCCTGTCTCACTTCTGTGTGAGATATGGAGAATTAAAGAGGTCATAGTGTGGTCCTGTCTCACTTCTATAGGGTGGTCCTGTCTCACTTCTGTGTGAGATATGGAGAATTAAAGAGGTCATAGCGTGGTCCTGTCTCACTTCTATGTGAGATATGGAGAATTAAAGAGGTCATAGCGTGGTCCTGTCTCACTTCTATGTGAGATATGGAGAATTAAAGAGGTCATAGCGTGGTCCTGTCTCACTTCTATGTGAGATATGGAGAATTAAAGAGGTCACAGCCTGGTCCTGTCTCACTTCTATGTGAGATACGGAGAATTAAAGAGGTCACAGGGTGGTCCTGTCTCACTTCTATGTGAGATACGGAGAATTAAAGAGGTCATAGGGTGGTCCTGTCTCACTTCTATGTGAGATATGGAGAATTAAAGAGGTCACAGTGTGGTCCTGTCTCACTTCTATGTGAGATATGGAGAATTAAAGAGGTCACAGTGTGGTCCTGTCTCACTTCTGTGTGAGATACGGAGAATTAAAGAGGTCACAGTGTGGTCCTGTCTCACTTCTGTGTGAGATATGGAGAATTAAAGAGGTCATAGTGTGGTCCTGTCTCACTTCTGTGTGAGATACGGAGAATTAAAGAGGTCATAGTGTGGTCCTGTCTCACTTCTGTGTGAGATACGGAGAATTAAAGAGGTCATAGCGTGGTCCTGTCTCACTTCTGTGTGAGATACGGAGAATTAAAGAGGTCATAGCGTGGTCCTGTCTCACTTCTGTGTGAGATACGGAGAATTAAAGAGGTCATAGCGTGGTCCTGTCTCACTTCTGTGTGAGATACGGAGAATTAAAGAGGTCATAGCGTGGTCCTGTCTCACTTCTGTGTGAGATACGGAGAATTAAAGAGGTCATAGCGTGGTCCTGTCTCACTTCTGTGTGAGATATGGAGAATTAAAGAGGTCATAGCGTGGTCCTGTCTCACTTCTGTGTGAGATATGGAGAATTAAAGAGGTCATAGCGTGGTCCTGTCTCACTTCTATGTGAGATATGGAGAATTAAAGAGGTCATAGCGTGGTCCTGTCTCACTTCTACGTGAGATATGGAGAATTAAAGAGGTCATAGCGTGGTCCTGTCTCACTTCTATGTGAGATACGGAGAATTAAAGAGGTCATAGTGTGGTCCTGTCTCACTTCTATAGGGTGGTCCTGTCTCACTTCTGTGTGAGATATGGAGAATTAAAGAGGTCATAGCGTGGTCCTGTCTCACTTCTATGTGAGATATGGAGAATTAAAGAGGTCATAGCGTGGTCCTGTCTCACTTCTATGTGAGATATGGAGAATTAAAGAGGTCATAGCGTGGTCCTGTCTCACTTCTATGTGAGATATGGAGAATTAAAGAGGTCATAGCGTGGTCCTGTCTCACTTCTATGTGAGATATGGAGAATTAAAGAGGTCATAGCGTGGTCCTGTCTCACTTCTATGTGAGATATGGAGAATTAAAGAGGTCACAGCCTGGTCCTGTCTCACTTCTGTGTGAGATATGGAGAATTAAAGAGGTCACAGCGTGGTCCTGTCTCACTTCTATGTGAGATATGGAGAATTAAAGAGGTCACAGGGTGGTCCTGTCTCACTTCTATGTGAGATATGGAGAATTAAAGAGGTCATAGTGTGGTCCTGTCTCACTTCTATGTGAGATATGGAGAATTAAAGAGGTCATAGTGTGGTCCTGTCTCACTTCTATGTGAGATATGGAGAATTAAAGAGGTCATAGCGTGGTCCTGTCTCACTTCTATGTGAGATATGGAGAATTAAAGAGGTCATAGCGTGGTCCTGTCTCACTTCTATGTGAGATATGGAGAATTAAAGAGGTCATAGCGTGGTCCTGTCTCACTTCTATGTGAGATACGGAGAATTAAAGAGGTCATAGTGTGGTCCTGTCTCACTTCTATAGGGTGGTCCTGTCTCACTTCTGTGTGAGATATGGAGAATTAAAGAGGTCATAGCGTGGTCCTGTCTCACTTCTATGTGAGATATGGAGAATTAAAGAGGTCATAGCGTGGTCCTGTCTCACTTCTATGTGAGATATGGAGAATTAAAGAGGTCATAGCGTGGTCCTGTCTCACTTCTATGTGAGATATGGAGAATTAAAGAGGTCATAGCGTGGTCCTGTCTCACTTCTATGTGAGATATGGAGAATTAAAGAGGTCAAAGTGTGGTCCTGTCCCACTTCTATGTGAGATATGGAGAATTAAAGAGGTCATAGTGTGTTCCTGTCTCACTTCTATGTGAGATATGGAGAATTAAAGAGGCCATAGTGTGGTCCTGTCTCACTTCTATCTGAGATATGGAGAATTAAAGAGGTCACAGCGTGGTCCTGTCTCACTTCTATGTGAGATATGGAGAATTAAAGAGGTCACAGCGTGGTCCTGTCTCACTTCTATGTGAGATATGGAGAATTAAAGAGGTCATAGCGTGTTCCTGTCTCACTTCTATGTGAGATATGGAGAATTAAAGAGGTCATAGCGTGGTCCTGTCTCACTTCTATGTGAGATATGGAGAATTAAAGAGGTCATAGCGTGGTCCTGTCTCACTTCTATGTGAGATATGGAGAATTAAAGAGGTCATAGTGTGGTCCTGTCTCACTTCTATGTGAGATATGGAGAATTAAAGAGGTCATAGGGTGGTCCTGTCTCACTTCTATGTGAGATATGGAGAATTAAAGAGGTCATAGTGTGGTCCTGTCTCACTTCTATGTGAGATACGGAGAATTAAAGAGGTCATAGTGTGTTCCTGTCTCACTTCTATGTGAGATATGGAGAATTAAAGAGGTCATAGTGTGGTCCTGTCTCACTTCTATGTGAGATATGGAGAATTAAAGAGGTCATAGTGTGGTCCTGTCTCACTTCTATGTGAGATATGGAGGTGTACTTACAAACATGAAGTCGTTACAAACGAGTCGATGTAAATGTCTCATCACTGACGCTCTGGTCAGCCGAAAACCACACCCGCAGAACACAAACTGTCTTGTGATTGGCCAGTTACCTGGAAGTGATGTCATTGGCACATCAGCTCTCAGACCCGCAGATCAAAACATGGAGTAATGACGTAATCCCTTAAACATTTGATCCGGAGTCTGCGCTAGAGTCAGAAGACACTGTGACAGTGAAAGACTGCTGCAGGACGCCTGGAGCTTTGATAACATTGTGGTTACCGAGATGATAAACACACACACACATGCAAATGAAACACGAGCGTAGCGTGTAGCTTAGCCTGTAATTTGTGTCGTCCCATGGATGAACAGTGCTTAACAAATTTATTAGACCACCTGTCATAAAAACAATATAGATATTTTTCAAATCTTGTTAAACTAAAAAAAATTATTTGGCAAATAACAAACTGAATTCACCTTTTTATACCCAAATCTCAGCCGACTCCCAGGGATAATCTGAGAACACTGAGACTGAGATTAAAGTCTGCGTTCTAACCTTATTTGTTCAGAAATGGAAATATTTCACATCTTAATCAAGATATAATAATGTGCTTTACTATTTTATTTCTTTTGTAAAACAGTCAATTTGAAAATTCATGGATGTGGTGTATGATGTATATATATATGTATATATATATATATATATATATATATATATATATATATATTTATATATTATATATATATATACAAAAATAATCATCAAGAATCTCCACATGCTAGCACTCGCTTTTCCATTTTGCGCTTTAACATTGTAAATATTGAAGAAGATCTTAATCATTTTAAAGTTTCAGTGCTTACACCACACTATCCAGCACCATACAGCATGTTACACCATGTGTGTGTGTATACATGTCTATGGGAGGCTATATGCAGGGGCACATTGTGTGTGTGTGTGTGTGTGTGTAGGTGTTTCCCAGCCTCCCAGCAGTGAGAGTCTCTGTTGGTTAAATCTCACACTCTGACTCACAGGACTATCACTTTCTTCACTTTCTTTCAATCTGCTCACTCTTCTCTCTCACGCTCGTCTCTCAGGGGAAGTTGCGTTCCCTCTCAGTGTGGATGTCCTCTGAGACACTCAGTCTCTAGTCTTTGTCTAATCAGGACAAATCCCACAAACCATCTCTTGTTATTTTAGACTTAGTGTCCTTTAAGGATGAGGGAGCTCTGTGATAAAGTATACAATGATTTAACTCCACAATAATCATACAGCCAATGGATGCTCATTTAAAAAAGTTTTGATGGCAAATACTGTGTTATTTGTGTCAGTAACACGTCCTGCAGTGTGACCTTTAGAGGGAAAGTGTCATGGCTGCCATTAAAACACAAACAACAACACACAAACAAATGTTTTCTTTTCCTCAACAGTGACAAAGACGTGTGCACTCTGCACTGGAGCTAAACAGAGTCACAGTTAAGACTCAAGTTCATGTAAAGTCACAGAACACCTCATTGGTAATTATTCTAAAAATCTTAATTTTCCAAAACTGGGTTTGGTTTCTGTAACTTTTCTTCCTTTCCTCGCAGTACTTTCCCATACATGGAGTTTAAAACAATTCAAGGTTTAAATGATAATTAAAATGATAAATAACTATACTCCTTTCACTCATGTTGTTCCAGTGTTTCCCTCCTTTCCTAACACCTCCCACACAGTCCAATCCCTCCATCCCCAGCACAGCACAGCTGCTGCTCCCTCTACTGGACACTTCAATGCACTGTGAGGTGTCACTGTTGCCAGGGGTGACTGCATCCCGGAGGTTTGGTTTGTCTGGCAGGAGCTGGAGCGGATGGTTGCTCGTCTCGCACGGATGAATTCTGAAGCTCTGCAGTTGTCCTCAAATGAGATGGGTTCAAAAAGAACAAACAGACAGACTGAGAAACACATGATTAGGTTGAAGACATCCAAACAAGAGACTCATCCATGCATTAATCTGACTGTGAAACTGAAGTGGAAAGAAGAGGTTATAAAATGTTCAAAATGAAGAATGTAGGCCTTTGTAGGACTTTGATTACATGAGATTACAAACATTGAGAGATGAATGAATGATGATCTGTAATTAATGGATCTAATTCATCTCTTTTTTAATCTCTCCTAAAAATTACTTTGAAAAGCCCTCAACTTGAGGTATTTAAATTCATTTAAATTCATTATTACATTATTACAGCTGATCAAAAGATTGATATATATCACAAATGTATTGTTTTAACAAACTTGAACAGATGCAGTCATTTTACATTCTGCTGTGTTCTTTTGTCAAACTCCAAATAATTAGAAAATACAAACATCAGGTCCAGATAGACCCTTTCATACAAACATTCCAAGTCTAGTAGCCTGTCGACTCGTTCCACTTGTACTTGTACTAACTTGTACTAGTACTACTACTTCTACTAGTTCCAGGCCGAGTGAGTTTTCTGACCCCAAACATTTGTGTGACGTAGCTCTGAAAGGGTTTAGAAAGTAACCTGTCGCTCACACACGTGTTCTCCTCCAGTTCAGTTTGGTGAAGAGCTTTGCTAACGTCTTTGCTGCTAACGTTAGCTGTGGCTGCACTCTGGATGCTTTGCATTGACGTGGTAGGCTAAACTGGATAAGCTAACTTATCACTTTTAACTTTAGTAATGGCCGTCGGGGTGTTTTAGCCTGGCCATGGTTATCCGTGATGGAACGCTGTTTGTTCAGCATCCACAGTGTCCTGTTTAAAGTCAATGATGGATCAGTTTGTTGAGTTTGTTAGTTTCACCACAGCAGAGAACAGAACACTGGCCACAACAGACGGTAAAAGAACTCCAACATCAAAGGATCGCAGCCTGTTTCCTGTACGCAGCGCAGGTGTTAGCCTTCCGGTCCAGTCTGTTGTTCAGCGTCACACCGAGGAGTTTGTGGAGCTGTCCTCTTCCTCCTGAAGTCCACCACCATCTCCTTGGTCTTGGTCACATTAAGAATCAGGTGGTTCTCACTGTCCTGTACTCCCCCTCCCGTCATCGGAGAACTTGTGCAGGTGGCCGAGGGACAGCACTGGTCCCTGTTGCGCTACTACAGCACTATAGCTCATTAGGGCGGCGTATGTTCATCGTACAGCTGGCAACAAATAATAAAACAGGCCTCAGCACCAACACAATGTTTCCATGTGTTCTCTGTATGAGTCTGATCTGCTCTATGTTCGTGGAGATCAGGATGTGTGGTCTCAGGGTGGAAAATCTCCAAACAACACTTTCTTATGGACCAATCACTGTCTGCCTTTCACCTGTCAGCTGGGATTGGCACCAGCAACAAGATGAGTGAGTGAGTGAGTGAGTGAATTGAATTTATTGTTGTCTTATCATGGATTGAAGCATTTCTTTTAGATTTTCTTGGTGAGCAGGGAAGAATGTGTGCGTTTAATGATGCAACAACAAATCATTTCATACTTTTATTATATACATATATATATATATATCACAAGAAAACACAGTAAATGTTCACTTTACTGTCACACACTATAAACTATTGAAGGTCATTGTTGTGTTTTTGTTACAGTGATATGAAACGTATGTTACGCTGTAACAGAACATTCACAGAACTGTTCCTCACAAGTTCCTGTCCAGAACCTCTGCAACAGAACTCCTCCTCCTGTTTGGTTCAGATCTAACATTAACATCTGTGATCCAATCACAGGTGAACTGACTTTTATAAACATGTTACATGTAATGAAAATGTGATTGGGAGTCAAAGTCTCACTGACTGACGAGGAGCTTCACTGCCGTCCTCTGTGTTCACCTCCACACCTTCTATCTTCTCTTGGTTCTTCTGAAACCTGGTGACCAATCAGAGACGTTGAGATGTCAGAGCACTGTTACCACACGCTCACATGTCATTCTGAATCAGTTCATCCTTTAGTCATGGTCCAGTCAATTCATCTGAGCTGATCAACATGAATCAGTGTTTGTGTGCTTCATAAATGTCACTATGTTCTGGTTTCTTGTCGAGTTACTCGTCTAGAAAACTACTCGTAAACAGGATATGACGGAATATCTACACACATATTTAATGCGGGTCTGTTCACCTGGGGTTATTGTTCCTGACCTTTTAACCCCAGGTTAAAGTGGCAGAAATCCGGACACATTGGACTTATAAGAAGAAGAAGGTGAAGGACAACCAACATCTGAAAACTCCATCAAACCTGATTTCACACAATATTCCCCTCGTCACAATCATGTGTTTGTTGTGTAGTGTGAGACACAGATGTGACCCCGACTCTCTGAAGGTCGTGTCCTGTAAACGTGGCTTTAGCTAACATACCTGAAGCAGTCCGTGTCCCAGAGGAGGAGGAGGAGGAGGAGGAGGAGGGGGAGGAGGAGGAGTGTGTAGGTCGAGTATTTGTGTAATAGTTGTTATTGTTCCCATGGTTTCTGTAAAACACACACAAACACAAACACAGATAAATGTAAGTGATATGTGTGTGGGTGACATATCCTCCATCCCTTCACTGACCTCTGACGACCAAACAGATTTCCCAGCAGCCCTCCTGTCCCCATGCCAGTCCAGAACCCTCCGCCTGTGCCAGTGTTAGCTCGGCCTCCTGGGAACTGTTGTCCATGGGTGTAGTCACTATGGAAACCGTAGCCTGGGTTGGCCCCAGCATGTCCTGAACAGAAAGAGGAAAAGTTTGTCAAGTGGAGAAGGTCTAGGACTAACTGTTGCCGACTAAATCCTTCTCCGGGTTACAACAGTACCTGTGAATCTTGGCTTGAATCCTCCTGCGGTGGAGCCATGGTAATTGCCTCCGGGGTAACCAGTCTGTCCTCCGTCCTGCCCCCACTGGGCCATGTTTCCACTGAGGTACAGCTTATAGACGCAAAAGGCTACGAGCAGAAGCACGCCGACCACCAGCAGGCCTCCTAAATACCCACTGTGATCACTGTGCTGCTGCTGCTGCTGCTGATTGTTTCTGGAGAAACCGCTGTAGAAACTGGAGGCCAAGCCCAGGAGATCTGAGACAGAGAGAGATACTTTCTAAATATGTCACCGATGTTTATGAAAAAGATGAAGCCTCATTAATCTGACATCCCACCTCCAAATCCCTTGATCCCTTCAGTCAGTTCCAGGGAGTACTCCAGTCCACAGGAACCCTTCAAGGTGTAGGCATCATTGGGGTGGTTGTAGCCCTCACAGCTCACCTTGATTCGACCAAAGCCGTAGTTGCCCATATCAGTGTTGCACTCCCACTGTCAAAGGAAACATAACCGTTTTACACCTTTCCCTCCAATATATATCTCCTAATCCCCCTATCAAAGCCATCAAAGACTTCAAAGTCTCTGTTAACACATCAAAGGTCCACAAAGCCGCATTCCGCCATCAAAGACATCAAAGTGTCTGCAGTACCCTTTATCTCACTAACATCAAAGGTCCACAAAGCCATGTTCCTTTCCTTACAAGATTCGATCAAAGCCATCAAAGTGCCTGCAGTACCCTTTATCTCACTAACATCAAAGGTCCTCAAAGCCATGTTCCTTTCCTTACAAGATTCAATCAAAGCCATCAAAGACATCAAAGGGTCTGCAGGAGCCTTTATCTCACTAACATCAAAGGTCCACAAAGCCACATTCCTTTCCTTACAAGAATATTTAATCAAAGGCATTAACTAATTTAACTGTTCTCAAATTGCACTGTAACAAGTAATCCTCCATTAATCATTTAAACTAACATTAAACTAAATTAACTCAGTACCCCTACAGTAGTATTTAAAACTTGGAGAGAGACTGACTCACAAGATCCTCCCCCTTCCAAACACCTGTTTCTAACCAGTGAAAGCGACATGTTATAAAGTTGCGGTTGATGATGCGTCAGGAGGCTTTCAGCAGCTCCCACACTTAAATCTGTGAAAAACGGGTGCAGATTGACAGAGAAATGACAGTTTTCAAATCAGCCTCGTCTTCATTTTTAGAGTTTTAACGCTTTTAGGTGATTTTAAAAAAACGGCATGAAAACAACACACAGGGTTAGACGACAACCACAGCAACATTTTTATGTCTAAAATGTCTGTGTAGGTTGGAAATTGTGGGGGGGGGGGGGGCTGAAAGAGCTGTACAGTCGTTCCAACAAGGAGTAAAGAAAATAAAAGGAGACACTTTGGAAACAAGAATAGCTCGATTTTTGTTCAATGACAGAATCACACCGCAAACCACGACTGGATTGTCACCAGCTGAAATGCTTCTGCTCAACACTGGATCTTCTCCTGATGATGATGTGCACGTACCAAACTACAGTCATGGACCCCGCTGCAGAGAACACAGGACCTGGATACAGTGCAGACCGGAGATGGACGAGTCATGAGACGTCATGTCGACCAATCACAAAGTGGCATACAACAGTGAGCAGTGACACGCCCATGCTGGAGGTGAGTCTTCAGGTTCAGGATCCAGTATGGGAGGCCCTGTCTGCAGACTCTGCCGTCGCTCACACACTCGTTCTCCTCCAGTTTAGTTTGGTGAAGAGCTTTGCTATGGCTCGCTAAATTGCTAATGTCTTCGCTGCTAACGTTAGCTGTGGCTGCACTGGCGACTGGGTGCTTTGCGTTGACGTGGTAGGCTAAACTTGAGCTGCTTCGGTGCTAAGCTAACGCCTTCTATGACTTTAGCTTCATTAATGGTCGTCGGGGCGTTTTTGAAACGTAAATGTCGCGTTTACTGGGCCGAGGACTGTCACATGCTCCTCCATGTTTATGGCTCCACACATAGAAAACCCTCACAGATTTGACAGCAGGAAAAGAAAAGAGTCTTAAAGTATTTAAAATTCAGACTGCAAACAATATTGAAAACTGGCACTGAAACTCCAAGGAGACTCAAGGAAGAGCTCTGATACGTTTTTGATACTAGCTCCTGTGAATCATTAGAAAATGATGTCCATGTCCATGACACATCTGTGCAGAAGAACCATGTTGCGTGTTCTCTCGCTGTCTCACTGAGAGTGTGTCTTGTGGGATCTTGTTGTGGACCTCAGGCTGATGTTCAGGTCTGCAATGAGGGTCTCAGCTGCCAGCACCACGTCCGTTAATAAATGACCTCTTACTGGAATTAGTAACTAACCTGGAAAGAGAGGACGAGGAAGATGATGGTGATGATGAAGAGAAGGGAGGATGAAATAGGAAGACGGCTGGAGATGAAGATTCACATCCTGAGCCTGTTTGTTATTTTGAGATTTCTTGAATTATCCATATCTACAGTTTGTCTCTTCACTTCCTTTTGCTTTTGCAGGCTATTAAGTGGCATTTCCTCCTGCTTTCACAATGTTCATGCTTCACATCCACAGTTCTCGTGGCTCATTCTCTCCTGTCTGTGGGACACATTTCCTCGTGGCTGAGGCTGAGTGTGTGTGAGCACAGCAGGGGGCAGCGCTCGTGTCGCTGCACACCAGGGAAAGATACTGTACTATGGATGTTCAGATGAGGCTCCACAGTCCAGTTTGCCGTGTGGAATATTTGGTGGACAGTAACGAGCACGGTTCTGATTGTGGTAAAAGAAATAAAGGTTTAAAGCAGTGTGTTGTTCCAGGTGCTGCATACACACTGAGCCCCTCCTCAGATTTGGGTGCACACACACAATTGTTTACTGTGGATGAGAAAAGAGTCCTGTGGCACTTGAGTTGACTCAGTTAATACGGCTTCATTTCCTCTTTAATATGGGTTCAGTTGATTCTATCTGTGTTATTCTTTGTTATTGTATTCCACCTGGTGTGTTGTCTACTGTATTCTAATCTAGTCTCTGTTATTGCACTCTTTGTTCTTTTGAGTGAGTTCTCTTCATTTCTCTGCTCTGTTCTATTTTCTTAGGTTTCATCGTTTCTTTATTATATTCTAGTCTAATCTAGTCAAGTCTGTCTGTTATGTTCTAATGTCATTCTATTCTCATCTAGTCTAGTGCTATTATATTTCATTCAGTGTTCAATTTTCAATTTTGCAATCTGATCTATTTTATTTGAATCTAGTGTAGTTGACCCCTATTCTATTCTATTCTAAATGTCATAACACTTATAGACTGATATAAAAAGGTGAGCGTATTATAGTGCAGTTCATAAAGTAACATATTAGAGAGTAAAGAATCTTCATCACACTGATATCTGATTTATTGTGAAGAGAAATAAACATTTTCACTTTAACATATTAAAGGCTTTGTTTTGTTGTGCAGTTTTAGGAAAAAAACAAACCTTCTAGTCTCCTATCAATGTTTGTTTTTTTGACCTCTACTGATCTCTGAATTGAGGTCAAACTCTGCCCATGTATAATGATCTTGCCCTTCATCCTCCTCCTCCTCCTCCTCCTCCTCCTCCCACTCTTGCTGGACAGACCCTGCCTTCCGCCTCCGTATGAGACAGTGTGGAATTTTCCAATGTGTCTGATTGACTTTACACCAGAGCCACACACACACACGCACGCACACACACACACAGGCACACACACACACACACACACGCACACAGGCACACACACACACACACAGGCACACACACACACACAGGCACACACACACACACACACGCACACACGCACACACACACACACACACACACACACACGCACACAGGCACACACACACACACACGCACGCACACGCACGCACACACACACGCACGCACACACACACGCACGCACGCACGCACGCACACACACACACACGCACGCACACACACACACACGCACGCACACACACACGCACGCACGCACACATGCACGCACGCACGCACGCACACACACACGCACACATACACACGCACGCACACGCACACGCACACACACACACAGGCACACACACAGCATCTTGTTACTGAGTCAGTGAACTCATGTTCCCTGATGTGATTATTAATTGTAAATGTCGTTATAGGACACATTTAATGAAGTGGGTTTCAAAGTTGTGCTTAATTTTGTGGTTCTAACAATACTTTTATGTGCTTTATTAATTTTATTTTGAGCTTGTTCTGCAGTTCATCACTTGCTTCATGTCCACTTTTTGTGGTGCAACACACATCATAGGCAAAATATCTGTGGATTGTCTATAATATTCTATCTTTTTTAATCAATACTCACGTTCATGCGTTTCAAGTGTCTTCACTTCATGAGTGAAACTAATGTGTGTTTTCTGTCTTTCTCTGCAGTATTTTGTCGTCTGTTGGGTCTCAGCTCGACCTGAGGACACTACGAGCCGTCAGAGTGCTGCGACCACTGAAGCTGGTGTCTGGGATTCCCAGTGAGTTTCATGCCATTTCCACTCACTACAGTTTCCTCCAAGCACAACTTTGCTGCATTCAAAATGAAACAAAGTGCATTTCTGAATCAATAATCACATGTCTACAGACTGTGTGTGGTGCTTTATGGTTGATGAGGGTGAGATGAGGGTGATGATAACAGTCTCTTGGTTATGAAAGTGGTTAGATTCACTAAGAGATTCACAACTAAGAGATGGGCCAGGTTTCCCTGAACCAGCTATAACTATAAGCTTTATCAAAAAGGAAAGTCTTTAAAGTCTAACTTTAAATACAGAGAGAGGCTCCGCCTCCCGAACTGTCATTGGAAGCTGGTTCCACAGGAGAGGAGGAGCCTGGTAACTAAGGCTCTGCCTCCCATTCTGCTCTTACAGACTCTGGGAACCACAAGTAAACCTGTATTTTGTGACCTAAGTGGTCTATTAGGGTGATAAGGTAAGACTAGGTCTTTCAGGTATGAAGGGGCGTGACCATTAAGTGCTTTGTACGTAGAGAAGCTAACACTGGAGTTATATGGTCTCTCTTTCTAGTTCCTGTCAGAACTCGTGCTGCAGCATTTTGAATGAACTGAAGGGTTCTAACAGACTTGTTGGAACATCCTGATAATAAGGAGTTACAGTAATCTAATCTAGATGTAACAAAAGCATGAACTAGTTTTTCAGCATCCTGTAAAGACAGAATGTTTCTAATTTTCATAATGTTCCGCAGGTGGAAGAAGGCTGTTCTGGAAATGAGTTTTATGTGTGAATCAAATGACATTTCCTGGTCAAAAGTAACTCCAAGGTTCCTCACAGTGGAACTGGAAGCCATGGTGATGTCATCTAAAGTGACAATGTGATCGGAAAGTTTTTCTCTGAGGTGTTTAGGGCCGAGTATAAAAGTTTAAAAGTAGAAAGTTACAGGTCATCCAGGACTTAATGTCTCTGAGACATTCCTGGAGTTGAACAACCTGATTTATTTCATCCGGCCTCATTGATAAATAAAGCTGTGTGTCATCTGCATAACAATGAAAGTGTATGTTGTGCTTCCTAATAATGTTCCCTAGAGGAAGCATATATTAGGTATAAAGTATAGGCCCAAGCACTGAGCCTTGTGGAACTCCACAATTAACTGTTGTTTGTAGTGAGGCTTTATCATTAACATGAACAAACTGGAATCTATCAGATAAGTATGATTTAAACCAGCAGAGGGCAGCACCTGTGATACCAAGAGTCTGCTCCAATCTCTGCAGTAGAATATTATGATCAATGGTGTCAAATGCAGCACTAAGATCTAACAGGACAAGTAAAGAAACTAGACCATTATCTGAAGCCAAGAGAAGATCATTACTAACTTTAACTAGTGCTGTTTCTGTGCTATGGTTTAATCTAAAACCTGACTGAAAATCTTCAAACAGGCCATTAATGCGCAATTATTCACATCATTGATTAGCAACTGCCTTTTCTAAGATTTTAGAAACAAAGGGAAGATTAGATATTGGTCGGTAGTTAGCTAAAATATCTGGGTCAAGGGTCGCTTTTTTGAGAAGGGGTTTAATAACTGCTATTTTAAACGTATGGGGCACATATCCAGTTAATAAGGATAGATTAATTTGAGTTAATATAGAGCTGTTAATTAAAGGAAACACATCTTTAAACAGTTTGGTGGGGATAGGATCTAACTGACAGGTTGATGGCTTAGATGATGAAACTAATGATGTTAACTCAGGGAGATCTATAGGGGAGAAACTGTCTAACTGTGCACCTGGTGCTTCTAAAGCTCTTGTGCTAAAAGATGAGTCAGTCCCAATATGAGGGAGGAGATGATCCATTTTTTCTCTAATTGATGTTATTTTATTCACAAAATGATATTCAGTGGTTTCCTCTTCCTCACTTCCTCCAACAGTGGTTTACTCTGCTTCCTGTAATGAACACTATCATCTTGCATCATAAAACCACAGAAATGAAATAAAGTGTAAGCTAACAGTGACATGTATTTATTTAATGATAAGGACATTGCACCTTCATGATTATCAACATTTAAATATGCCATATTACAGCCGTCTGTAGAACCTGGGCAGTCGAGCCCACACACTTGACACTTGACCCAACAAACATGACAATAACAACAATATCAACAAATAAGGAGAAGCAACACAGGCTGTGTACTGCCAATATAAAGTATATATCACACATGTGTTCAGTCACACTTGCAAACATCCTCCACAACTGCCAATGACATCAATCACTGACTTAAAAATGATGAAACATTTGTATTTAGTACAGTCAGGTGTGAGCCCAGGTTTCAGACCAGGGAAACAAAGAGAATCCGGCAGGGACATGTTGTGAATGCTGAACTATGTATAAACAGGTGGACTAGAGCAACATAATGGTTGCACTGTGAATCATCTCTTCTGTACACTGGATGGTTTTCAGTTGTCTCTGTGTCCTCCAGGCCTGCAGGTGGTGCTCAAATCCATCATGAAGGCTATGATCCCCCTGCTGCAGATCGGCCTGCTGCTGTTCGTGGCCATCCTCATGTTTGCCATCATCGGCCTGGAGTTCTACATGGGAAAGTTCCACACCACCTGTTATGATGAAATGACGGGTAAGAATGAAAGAGTGAATGAAGCAGGTCATGTGATCATGTGATGATGTCGTTTCACTCCGGTGTACCACTGACCTTTTGACATGTTGCAGTATGTTATACTGTATATACAGCTGAAACAATTCATCCATTCATCCATTACTAAATGAATGAATTGATCACCGATAATCGGTTTGAAGCTTTTTTCATGATTAAAACAAGAGTTCCGATTCTTACACGATGATGTGACTCTGTTGTGGCTCGTCTGCGTTAAACTTGACCATTTTTAATTTTTAATTATTTTTTTTGACACTTATACAAACAAACTTATGGGTCATTTATTCAACACATCCCACTGAATTTGACACACTGCATTTATCAGCTTTATTTTTAATAATGTCTGAAACATTACGACCATTAATATCCAGAGTTTTCATTCTCACATACGTGTGCGCTGCACAAATGAAAGAAGAATCTTTAGTTATGACAAGTTTTCTTTCCTCTCCTCCTCCTCCTCCTCCTCCTCTTGTTCTCCGTCTCTCTGTGATCAGGAGAGACCGTGGACGATTTGCCGTGTGGCACCGTGTTGCCGTCCCGGTTGTGTCCTAATGGCACACTATGCAGAGGCGGCTGGCTCGGACCCAACTACGGCATCACCCAGTTCGATAACATCCTGTTTGCTGTGCTCACCGTCTTCCAGTGCATCACCATGGAGGGATGGACAGAAATGCTGTATTATGTGAGTCAGCGTTGCTGTGGCTGGTAGAAGGTGATCCGAAGTATCTGTTGATTGTGGTCAGAAACAATACTTTCACCTCACTTTTTTAGTCAAGATCGAACTTTCTACGACTTTATCAAGTCTTCACAGCTGAAATGGCTTTCTCCATTCTTGTTTCTGTCCTCAATGATGTGCATTAGTCTTGTGTTGGGTATTTTTAGCACAGCCAAACACTTGTGGGTGTTTCCTTTAACTAAACGAGGCACAAAACACCACGTATTCATCCGAAGACAAAGAAATGCCTCTTTATCATTCTGTGTTTGACTCCCTTTATCCATCTTTTTGTCCCTCCTCTTCCTGCCGTTCCTCCTCACTCCACCTCCTCCTCTATTCTGGTCCGTCTCGCTCTATATTTAACATCTTTGGTGATGGATGAAGGCTGACCCCACACTCGCACAGGCAGCCAGTCAGGAGGAAAGCAATGAAAGCTTAATAGAGAAAGGGCTGCTTTCACTGTGAATGCACACAGCACTGCAGCAGCAGGTCATAATCAGCTGATAGTTCATTGGTCACAGAAACACGATGATTTCCACCATCGTCAGCTGGATTTGTTTCACTGTCACTGTCACTGTCACTGTAACAGGACACCACACATCCAGGTCAGAAAGTGGGTCGCTTCTGAGCCAGCAGAATGTGCACTTCCTGTGCAGGACAGGACACACAGAGGCTTTTGGTGCATCTGTGTGTCTTTGACTAACAGTGTCGTTTGAATGAGACTGAAACTTTGAATCTACTCCTCCAAATCCTAACTATTCCCATTCAAAAGTGCTTTTAATTAAATGAGCCTATACAATCTGAGCTCATACCATCATTATTTTGTATATTTGTAATATGTGACTTAAATCTAATCTTCAAACTGAAGTGTTTAACTTTTATACATAAACAATTGCATTCAATCCTCTCTGTGTTTCTCAATATAACAGTGTTCAGATCTTTTTTATGTCCACGAAAGGATTTACACTTGAATTCTACTGCTCATTCTAAATCACTCCCTCAGTCAGGTATGATAGTTTTGCTTGACAGAGCCTGTTCTCAAATAATGAGACACAATTTATGTTTATGAACAACAAACAGGGGCAGAATAACAACACACAAAGGTTGTGTAGTGCAGCTTTAAATCTTAGTTTTACCTTTTGAAAGTTTTTACCCTTTTTTCTGCTTTTCTTAATCTCTTGATTTCATTTCTAATCTTTGAAAAAAATTGTTTTGGATTATATTTTTCAACTTTGTCTTTTTCCTTTGCTTCTTCTGCCACAGACTTTAGCATTTATTTATTGTGTGTCACGACTGAACCTGGACATAATCCCAGCTGATATATTTTTTTTTTCTCAAATGAATTTTGTAATGGGCAAATGAGGTTATTTGAATTGAGTTTAATAAAGAAACTGTGTAAATGTTAAACACAGGACATAAGGAAGCACCATGGAGAGCAGGTGGTTCCACTTACACATTATCTTATCATTATCTAAGTGAAGATAATCTTCATGATCTTTCACTGAAACGTGTTCGGTCATCGCTTGAATGTTAAACCTTATCTAACTGACCCACATGTGACAGCAGATCACAGCAGATCTGTTGCAGAGTCACTGGACCTGGGAGTTAATTGCTGATTTATTCTACTTCTTCCATTTCAGAAACAAAGGCAGTTATAGGCAACTGTTGCAGTGTATACGTACAAATGAACATGGTCTCCATTGCTGAGCAGCTCTTTGTTCACAGACTTGTTCACCCTCTCTAACTCCACACGGCACTAAGGCAGAAAAGGCTCCGCTGTCGCTGTGTTTTTGCCAATAAAACCTCTTAAATGTGACACACTGGACAAAAAAACCCAAGCAGCAGATGTTTGTGGAGTTTCCTCCTGGCTGCCTTTGACCGGTGGTTTATATGGTCATAGGTCATATACAAGAAGATCAACTGTATATGAAAAGTAGTTTCTAAACAACAGAACAGGGCAGACACTTTTCTTCAGATGAATGAAACCTGTGTGTCTGTGTCTGTGTCTGTGTCTCCTCTGCAGAGCAATGATGTGGAGGGCAGTGCCTGGAACTGGATGTACTACATCCCTCTCATCATCATTGGCTCCTTCTTCATGCTCAACCTGGTGCTGGGTGTACTCTCAGGGTAGGAAATATTCTCACATAATGAATAGGTTTATTTTAGTTTTACAATGTTAATGTGATCATAACACGTTCCTTTTAATGCTGCCGATCTTTGCATGTTCTCCTGATTATTAAAAACCAAAATCCATAAAAGTCACTCAAACTCAAAAGAGGCTTGACTGTGTAGTTAGTCTCAAGTTGGATCTTGTGTACAATTACTCCTGAAACTAACTTCACTGTGGTCTTTATGAGAGGCATACTGCCTATAAAGAGCATACTTTTGTAAGAGCGACATTTTCCAACCCAACACAAACCTCAGCACTAGTTGAGAGCTAGTGTTAGTAATGTGGGGTCCACAGCTGGTTGAGCTTCAACCAGCAGCTACAAGATGCATTCAAGGGACCTCATACTGTCAATCCACCACTTCACTGACCACATGTGTGATGCTCCTGTCACCTAGGTGATTGGAGAAGTGGAGAAATAAACAAAAATCAGTTACACTGGAGACTGTTTGTCATTGTTTGTTAAAGTATGAATAATGATTAAACAACAGCATATTTTCCCTCTACCGTGTTGATAAGAGTATTAAAACGCTTGTTTATCTTTTGAAGGTAGATTTAGAACATTGATGTTGACATATATAACAGTTTATAGTTGTGTAGGTGCTGCATATGTTGCACTATGTTCAAAGTGAGATGAAACGACTTCCCCACAGTGAATTTGCCAAAGAGAGAGAGCGAGTGGAAAACAGAAGTGAGTTCCTCAAGCTGAGGCGACAGCAGCAGATCGAGAGGGAGCTCAACGGATACCTGGAGTGGATCTGCAAAGCAGGTCAGTACACACACACACACACACACACACACACACACACACACACACAGAGAGAACATGGACGTCATTATCCCTGACATATTGTTTTCTTTTGTTGCTACAGAGGAGGTGATTCTGGCTGAGGATGATGGTACAGGGAACTTTGATGGTAACTTTGATGGTCTTCATTTTTCATAATGTTTTAATGTGGTCAAAATAAAGTTATATATAAATGTTTTTTTTGCAGTTGCTAATACTGAAGTTACTTTTCTCTAAACTCCTCACACAGCCGGCTGAGTTTTGATTTAAATGTGTTTGAAAAGTGTTTTGCTGATGATGGACTTTGACTGAGAAAAGAGTTGATGAATTGTGGTCAGTGAATATGTGAAAACAATGAAAGTGACTCACATTTGTTGTGATGACTGTGGAAAGAGTTTTGAAAATGTGACTTCACTTTTCACACTACCAAAAACTATATGTATAGCATAACTGAAAAACCCAGAATCTAAAAATAGAAAAATAACAGTCATTTATAAAATTGGTTTTCTTTCACAGGTATGGTGTGTAAAATCTAACAACAGTTATGTTGCAGCTGAATTTCCTTTGCCTCTCTCTTTCCAAGTTGAACCTCTGAAGTCTTCAGTTAGCATCAAAAAGATGTTTACTTTGTCCATCATGGGCTACTGTAAATACATGACCCTGCTCCTGATATATATATATATATATATATATATATATATATATATATATATATATATATATATATATATATATATATTATAGGCTCAAATATGAAAAACAATAATTAATTCTATCAGTTTATGTACGCAAAAAAATCATTTGAATTATTTGATCTTATATTGTACCATATGAAAATACTTGAACTCAAATGATTATTTGATTCTAATGACGATCAGAAATACTAAGTCTGTACATTTATCTTGATTCTGCAGGGACGACATGTGAAAGATGGACAGTGACAGAAACCATAATGTTGTTGTTTTTCTCACACTAGGTGCAAGGCGAAGGCCAACCATCAAAACCAAAAACAACAAGACGGAGCTGCTGAACCCTGAGGAGGGCGAGGACAACATGGGAGACGCAGTCGGTAAGAAAAACAACACACTTAACGTAAAGTTTCAGAGTAACTGAGCAAAATTATACTTCTGACAACGACAGACTGGATAAATACCATTATGTATTCATCAAGTTGAGGGTGGGTTTTTTTTTGAAGCTTGGACATGACACGAGAGGTCATGAGTGTGGTCAGGTGCTTTGTAAACTGAAAACTCGGCTCAGCTGACCCTTAACTGTGACCCGTGCAAAAAACTAAAGTCCTCCTGAAGTCTGTTTAAGTTTCTGTCGCAAAGAAAATGATGAATGACGCACAAAAGATGCACAAAACAAAGCTATAGAAAGAAGAAGAATTGTGTGAGTGGCAGTGCACAGGTGAACGTATCGATGAAAACCTGAAGTGACATGAACAGAACAATGAAGGATTATAAACTCAAGTGCTTTGTTTGGCTTTAACATGGTAAACTGCCCCATTTGGATGCAGCATGTAATACAGGGTTGTGCACTTTCGACAGTACTGTAGACAGACAGGCAGACAGACATGCATGACGTGGCTCATCAACACTCTTCAGTTCACTTTGTTGCAAGATTGAATTCCGTATATTGCACTTTTAAGAAACAGATTTTTTGAAATTCCTAAATCCGACCCCTTATCCACATCCAGTATTTTTTTCCATTATCTTAATTATAAACAAACAAACAGACTTTTGGTGTGCAAATAAACTCCATCCACCTTACCTCCCTTGCAGGTTTTGCCCGCTCCAGTATAAAGAGCGGCATAGACGGCTCTAATTACAGTAAGAGCGAGCGACGCATGCGATTCTTCATCCGCAAGATAGTGAAGACGCAGGCTTTCTACTGGACGGTCCTCTGCCTGGTCGGCCTCAACACCATGTGTGTGGCTGCTGTGCACTACGACCAGCCCGAGCTCCTCTCTGACTTCCTCTGTGAGTGTGCACGCACACACACACACACACACACACACACACAGTTGTCTATGGCCAGTGTCCAGTGACATATGAGGCCGTAGCTCCTCATGAACTCATCTGCCGCCTTTTCTAATTTTTTTCCATTTTCCTTCCTCATTTTTTTTGTTCACTCTTCTCCAACTTTACCTTTGACCTGTGTGTCATTCACTCCCACTGTCTCACTCCTCCCCCACCACTTGCCTTCCATTCTCCCTTCCATCACCCTTCCCTTCTCACCTTGCCTTTCTCCTTGTTCTTCCTCTCTCCAGTCTATGCAGAGTTTATTTTCCTGGGTTTGTTCATGTCTGAGATGCTGATCAAGATGTATGGTCTGGGCATCCAGCCCTACTTTCACTCCTCATTCAACTGCTTTGACTGTGTGGTGAGTGTGCGCACACACACACACACACACACACACATACACGTTTACCAGGCTAACAGGGGACTGTCATTCTTTACTCACTAACAGGGGACTTCGGTTTCTGGTCATTTTTTAAACAAAAACAACAGCATAGAAAATTTACTTTAAGGTCTTTAACCATATTATTACTTCAAATGTGCTTTTTAATTTTTTTTGAAGAACTTGAGCCTTGAGCGACATCTACCTATCAAACAGGGGACCTCCCACTGCTACAGTGATTAATATTAAAAAAAAATCACCAGAGCGTCTTAGACATAATTTTAGGTTGATTTAAAGACTGACAAAGACGAGACCTGAAAAATGTCCCCTGTTCAACAGGGAGTCCCCTCTTTGTGAGTGTGTAACGATGCCAAAGTCCCCTGTTCTACTGGTTCACGAGTACACATACACACACACACACAAACACGAGTAAAAAAACGGCTCTTAACATCAGGTTTTGAGCTTGTCACAGTTAAAGAATGTGTTTTTCTCTTGTTGCCCTGTGACAATGATGCACAACACGGACCAGGTTTTAGTGGCTCTGTGTGTCTGTGTGTGTCTGTCTGTGTGTGTGTGTGTGTGTCTCTGCACAACAGAGGCTTGTTAGGTGAATGGGCTGACGTCTGCCATCTCTGATCGCCTTATTTTATCGCTTGCCAAGCAACGAAATTTCGTTGCCAGTTTTCACTGCTGTGTTTTCTGTGCAATGACAATAAAAGGAAGTCTAAGTCTAAGTCATGACCTATGACCTATGACCTATGACCTGACAGTGTAATACTGTGTTCAGGCAGCTGACAGCAGTGATTATTGTAATAGAATGTTGTTGCAATATAATACATGTTATTATACTGCATACCAGTGTTGTGGGTTTGATTCAAGCACATGATTATTTGTCAGAAAAATGATTATTATTGTTTTGAACATGATCACATGATCAAACACAGAGGCACGAAGATCTGAAGTGTCTGTAAAGCAACAGCTCAGATTTCATTAAAAACATAAATGTATTAGCTTTTATTTAAATAAACAAAATAAAGCGTCATTCTCACATTACATCGCACAAGCGACATGAAATGATAGTCATTTAGCTTATTAGAGTGTTGAGTGTAAGATGCTGGAACAAAGGATGTTATATATATTATATGTAGCAATATTAGCATTCATGACTGTGTTTACTGACTGAGCTCCTTTATTGCTTTTCTTCTCCATTAGCTCGCATGCTAACAGGTTGTGTGTGTGTGTGTGTGTGTGCGTGTGTGTGTGCGTGCAGGTCATCGTGGGCAGCATCTTCGAGGTGGTGTGGGCCACTATCAAACCAGGCACATCCTTTGGTATCAGCGTGTTACGGGCTCTGCGACTGCTGCGCATCTTCAAAGTCACCAAGTAAAGTCTCTCATGTGTTCAGTGAAACAATGATGTCGTTCTTTTTCAATGTTACATTCAAACTATGACCACTGTTTGTTTTTGTGTCTGTGGAGACACACAGCCATGTAGCTACAGCTACCCTAGTAAAGTGAACGGCATATATATGTATATATATATATACTGTATATATATATATATATACAGTATATATATATATATGAAATTACAAATCCCCAGCCTTTAATATGTTTCTCTCCTTCCTTCCTTTTTGTTCCACTTTTCCTTCCTCCATTCCTACCATCCTTCTGTTTGTACCTCTCTAATCCTCCTCCTCTTCCTCTTCCTCTTCCTCTTCCTCTTCCTCCTCCTCAGGTACTGGGCTCCTCTTCGAAACCTGGTGGTTTCTCTGCTAAACTCCATGAAGTCCATCGTCAGTTTGCTGTTCCTCCTCTTCCTCTTCATTGTGGTGTTTGCCTTGTTGGGGATGCAGCTGTTTGGAGGACAGTCAGTATCAACATAAGCTCAATTCTCTGTCTGTTATACACACTGTGTGTGTGTGTGTGTGTGTGTGTGTGTCTCTTCACCGTGATGGAGTTTCTCTTCTTTCTTTCGTTCTTTGCTTCGTCTCAGATTCAACTTTGAAAACGGAACGCCGCCGACGAACTTTGACACGTTTGCAGCAGCGATCATGACCGTGTTTCAGGTGAGGTGTTCATCAGTGTTCTTTATATGGATTTACTTTTTGAGTCATTCTCAGTTTCAGTTTCGTTTATGAGCATTTCACTTATAGATCAATGCATTTTTCACTCTAGTAAAAAGACAATAACAACTCTAGTTAAAATGACAATAAACACACTCATCTTTTGTTTTATTGTCATGGCTGAAACTTTCTGAATTTGAATTCCTTTTGTTCAGTTCTGACTCTTTTGTTGACAGTTTTGTGTGTCGCTCTATTGATGTTTCTGTTATTGTGTTTGGGTTCAATCACTCCAGTCCATGCATGTGTGTTGCTAATGATGGCTTATAAGGAGTTGGTTCATGGCTCTTACTGGTTCCTTTTCTCTTTCAGAGCAGTTGTTTTATATTATTTCAGACATAATTCATAAACAGAGGGCTAATCATTTCACTGACTAATGGTTACTATTGACTCGTATGTTTGTGTAACTTTACTAACATGGTGGGTTCCTGCAGGGATAACACCTGAGGTGGAGGAGGGCGTGGCACTTTGTGTCTAAATGTGATGCACTTTAATTAAATGTTTGATCAGGTTGAAATGAGACTTTTATCTGGTGAAATATAAGCAGACTTATGAACATTAAACCTGGACAACACACGTTTTAATGATACAGCTCCATTTGTCTAATTAACATTAAGGCTTGTATATTTAGGGCTAATGTTATATCTAAGTTTCTAAATGAGTCATTTCAGTTTGATTCTGCACTGATGACATTGGTTTACACAATGAACTTAATCTGATGAAAAAGGCAGATCCGAGTATTTTTTGTTGTTTTTCCAGAGAAACAATAGAAAAGTGTAATAATATCGTCCGTCATCCTTTCTTCTTCCTGTCTCTGTAGATCCTGACAGGAGAGGACTGGAATATGGTGATGTACAACGGCATTAAGTCCCAGGGTGGAGTCAATGACAAAGGGATGGTGTTCTCCATCTTCTTCATCGTCCTCACACTCTTTGGGAACTGTATCCTGCGTCGCACACTCGTGTTTTCCTCACCATCTTTCATTTCATCATCAGCACTCTTCAGTGAAGTCAGATGTCTTTGTTCTCTCTTAGTTTCTCAGTGTTCTGCAGTGTTTTCATTGGGTTCCTTAACTCCTCCCTCAGACACTCTGCTTAATGTGTTCTTGGCCATCGCTGTTGACAATCTGGCCAACGCACAGGAGCTCACAAAGGTAAGTCACGATGAATCCACACAAAACACAAACTAACAGTAACCTGTGGTTGGAGAAGCCATGTTGATCTGTGATAAATGTTTAGTTAGATCAACATTATATTTGTAGAAACATGATAAACCACCATGACAGGAATTTGCAATGATCCTCTTCTTGTACAATAGGATGAGGAGGAACAAGAGGAGGCAGCCAATCAGAAGACAGCACTTCAGAAGGCCAAGGAGGTGGCGGAAGTCAGCCCGCTGTCAGCTGCCAACCTCACCATCGCTGCGTGAGTGTACACACACACACACACACACACACGCACAACAGAAGACATTCCATAGCTGTGTCTCAATCACAGCAGTGAGGCAACAAGTCTCAACCGTCACATTGAGAAGATTCTTTCAAACTTGTTCTTCAGTCTTTGAGCAGCAGTCAACCAAGTATTAAACACGCTTCACCTGCAATGTTCCAGAAATAACCGGGAAATATGGAACTTTACCTGCAATGTTCCAGAAATAACCGGGAAATATGGAACTTTACCTGCAATGTTCCAGAAATAACCGAGAAATATGGAACTTTACCTGCAATGTTCCAGAAATAACCGGGAAATATGGAACTTTACCTGCAATGTTCCAGAAATAACCGGGAAATATGGAACTTTACCTGCAATGTTCCAGAAATAACCGAGAAATATGGAACTTTACCTGCAATGTTCCAGAAATAACCGGGAAATATGGAACTTTACCTGCAATGTTCCAGAAATAACCGGGAAATATGGAACTTTACCTGCAATGTTCCAGAAATAACCGGGAAATATGGAACTTTACCTGCAATGTTCCAGAAATAACCGGGAAATATGGAACTTTACCTGCTCATGTTACATAAGCATGACACAATTCTTCCTGGTCTGTTAAGATGTCATGTGATGTCCGATCCTGCATACACATGTGTGATACACTACATTCTTACCAAAGTGGAAACACATCTGGGTGATCACCTACTAACAGATGGACAGACTCACAAATAAACCTACACAGTAACAACAACAACAACAACCAGACAACTGCTGAAAAACAAAGTTTCCTTATGTCACCATAGACTAGATACAGTAAGGATCAATAAAGAGAAGACAGGTGGTCACAGTCATTTGTTCTCAGTGATGACACAGAAGGAGCAATAACACTTCACCTCATGAGAAAAGCTAGTGATCTGTATCATGTCTCGCTGTTGCTGATTACATAGATTATTTCATCATGATATCACAATTGAAATATTCATGAGGATATTTCACAGGAATCATGTACACTTCACAATATAAACACTTTTATGATGCAACATTAATCTATTGATATCAAAAACAGAGAAAGTGTTGAGTGTATTACATTTAATTATAAGCAATAGTTACAACTGGATGTATTATTGTTACTTTTATAAAAACATTGTATGTTGTATTCTAGTCTATCACCTCACGAGGGCCATGTTTTCATTGTAATATGATATTAAGAGGTGGGCCTCATGTCATCGATTGGGGGGGCTGCATGTGGCCCATGGGCCGCCAGTTTGACACCTCTGATCTAGTAGCCACTACTTTTTTAGGAAAGAGACGAGCGGCCAAAATGTTCTCACGCTCAAAGTCACTGAAGTGACTCACACAGAACGCACAACATGTACGTGTGACACACGCACACACACGCACACGTGCACACACACACACGCACGCACACACACGCGCACACACACACACACACGCACGCGCACGCACACACGCACACACAGAACCATGACAATGGGACACATGAACACGATGATGATGAGTAGAAATGGAACAAATAAAGAAAAGAGCAAACAAACACACACACACACAGATGAGAAAATGGTGCTTTTGTGCTCCAGTCAAAGCTCGTCCTGTAGAAGCGAACATGTCGCTCATTTTTGAATATTGCAGTTTGACACATTACAATTTCGATTAAAGTTGATTAATTGATTAACTGTGATACATTTCATGGAGCAAAGTTTAAAGTTGCCTTTAAAATGTGAGTAAACTTAGGTTGATGTTTAAACCTGCTGTAGCTTCCAGATTACTTTAAGTGAAGGTCATATTTATTTAAACGTTTACCTTTGAAGTCGTTTCTAATGAGGCAGAGATACAGTATATATACGGTATATATACGGTACATTGATTTGGCACCTGTCTGTTTTCACAGTTTGTGGAGAAACAAAGAGAATTGAAATTGAAAAGAGCAAAGTCTTCTCCTCACAAACACTGCATGGATTATATATGTATTACAATTCAATAAATTCATATTCAGAGAGAAAACGCTGCATGTTTTTTGTCCAGCTGGTGAGTTGAGCTCAGTGTTTCCTCTTCAGCAGTTAATACTTCCTATGTTCACATGAAACTTTGAAACTTTCCTGTCTACCTGTTCACTCCCCATGTGAACCACTGTCTCCTCCTCCTCCTCCTCCTCCTCCTCCTCATCCACAGTAAGGAGCAGCAGAAGAACCACGCCAAGGGCAACAAGTCGGTGTGGGAGCAGAGGACGAGTGAGATCCGCAGACAGAACCTGATGACGAGCCGAGAGGCGCTCTACAATGAGCTGGAGCAGGAAGACTGGAAGGTGGGAGGAGAGGGAGAGGAGGTGAGGAAAGACACACAGACATGTAGGAATGTGTCTCACAACTCCATTCCTTAGGTCAACACTGCATTTTCAATTCAAACTGATTTTGGATTCAAAGTGGATTTGATAGAGCTGCTGATTTGAGAGTCCACTCTGCTGCTGTACGCTTACAAACGTTCTGTCGTCATGGAAACGGAGGGAAGTGTTTGTAAGTTTGGGCAGCAACGTAAATCCAGAAAAACAAATCCATTTATATCAGCTTAACTTTGCGCTTATACTTATAATAATAAGTAATAATACAACTCAAGTCTTCATTGTTTACTTCTGAAATGAAGCAAGCTATAACAAAACTCTTTATTATCACACCGTGTTTGTGTGATTCTTGGATGCAAATGAAAGAAAAAGTTTTAAATAAAAAATAAAAAAATGGGATAAGACATATACATATAGTATGTATACACACTCACACACCCATTTATAATCAGGGTTTTCTGGCCTAACCCTGAAAGTAGACCAAACTTCACTTTAATCAGAACAATGTCAGTGTCAATAGTGTTTATGTACGGGGACAGAAGACATGCACACAAAGATTATTATATTATTATTATTATTATTATTATTATTACATGACGACTTTTCCATAAGTGCACAGCTGTGCTTGAGTCAGAGAGAGATCATTATCTTCACTCTCACGTACAGAACCTCAAAGTGAGCAAGGAAGAACTCTCTGGCAGAACCAGAGTGTTTGGACATGAGAGAGGAGAGGAAGAAGGGGAGCGGGTTAGTGATGGAGAAGAAGAAGATGGAGGAACACTTGATGTTATTCTCTGGAAACTGCTGCCTTTTTCTGCTACTTAATCATGTGTAACACAAACAAATGAACACATTATAATAAGACCTGGAACCACGGCGGACAACACAGTTGCTGCAGGAATCTCAGAACCAGAGCATATAAAGACAACTTCCTGTTTGGCTAAACAAGATCATGTGTCTCATGTGGTTTGGTTGAAGATTAACAACACTGTTACCTCCTCACTCAGGTGTCGTATCCACGGCAGGGACGCGGTGACATGAAGACCCACTTGGACCGGCCACTGGTGGTCAACCCACAGGACAACCGCAACAACAACACCAACAAGACCCAACCTGGGGAACTTCCTCTGGAGCAGGAGTACCAGCAGCAGGACCACAGAGCTGCCCACAACCACCACCACCACCACCACCACCACCACCACCACCACCATCAGAAGACCACAGGCCAGCCAACAGGCCAGCCAACAGAGCCTCACGTGAAGCATGGATTCAGCTGCACGTCTCTGGGAAACATAGAGGGCGGCGTGGTGGGCCAGCAGGGGGAGGAGAGGCGGAGCCACAGGAGCCACCGCAGCCACAGACACAGGAACAGGGAAGGCAGGGAGGCGCGCAGTGCATCGCCCCACCACAGTGAGGGGGGAGAGGCCAACCCTGAGCACAAGAGGTCCAGGCACCGCAGGACAGCCAGGGAGGGCGAGGAGTGCACCAGGAGACACAGATCCAGGGGGGCGGAGGTCGAGGGGGAGAAAGGCGAGGAAGGGGAGGGACGCAAATCCAGACGCCATCGCCACTGCAACCAGGAGCGGAGCAGAGGACGTCGTGGCAGGAAGTGAGTGAACCTTTACAAACATCACATGATCATGGCGAGTGAACGTCAGTTTCCTCCCAGTTTCCTCTGTTCCACTGCTCCATCATGCACAACACCAGGGGGCGCTGAGCCACATTATGCACTCATCCTGCACTAATCAGGACTTCAGCATGTGTTTCTTACATGTAACTCTTTAACACACATGTTTCAATCAAAGTTAAAACTGTGTTGTGATTGAATGGGTTCCATTCTTCTCTGTACGTGTGTTTGAATGTTTTTTTCTTCCCAGTTAAATAAAGTTCAATCATTTCAAAGACATTTTTACAATAGCACAACAATTTCATATGAAATGTGGTCAGTTATGAAATATCACACCATGCTGACATGCTGCTCTTTCTGTAGTATTTGTCATTTCTAGTTGTTTTTCTTCATTTCATCCTTCTTCCTCCCTCCCTTGTTCCCTGCTTCCTCCCTTGTTTCCTGCTTCCTCCCCGTCCCTCCTCTGTCTGTCAGAGAGCACCACAGCACTGGTCCCAGTCTCTCCACCACGCGACCCGTACAGCAGTACAACGAGGACCTGGACAACTTCCGCAACAACAGCAAGCTGGCCAGTGCCCACGAGCACGAGTACGACCTCCCACCAGATCATCCCGACCACCCGGACCACGTCAACAACCTGCTGAACTGCCGTGACGCCGACACCCACACCCTGCTCCACAGCATGGACAGCCTGATCCTGACCAGCATGGCCAAACCGGATTACACCACCATAGACCTGCCCCCGGTCTACCCCTACCCGTCCACCAACGCCATCCTGCAAGGTGAGTGTCAACAAACTCTTTAGACCGGCCTTATTTTAGTTGAGGGTATTAAAGGGTGGTGTATCAGCTGTGTCTCAATCCAGAGTCTGGATCCTCCCGAGTGCGCAGACGATGTCCTCATGTCCTCAGCTGTGCACTCAGGAGGAGACAGACGCTCGGATCCACACAATCACGGGTTCTTCTTTGTCTCCTGATAAATCCCGGCTGTACATGGAGAGGTTACACACTGCCCTCTACAGTTCACTCTCCTGAATCACAGCCCTAATCATCCAAAACAACATCCTACAAATCTGATGGTATAGATATCTGATACGGGAGTTTTTGTGGTCATTTACTCCTTATGATGGACCCTCCAGTGGTTTAAATATTTGATGCACTACTGGAGGAACTCATGTGGCTGACAAATGCTTCATGTGTTATTGTTATTAAAGTTTATTTCATTTGTTTATTCTTTCTTGACTCCATCAAGCCCATTCTTGTGTTGTAATAGTATCAGAATTGTATTATTATTAGAGATAGATTGTATTACATCTAGTTTCTTGGCAGTTGTCCATGTACTTACTGAGTAATAAAGTAGTACTTACTCTCCTTTCTGTAGGGCTACTTTATTAATACATAGATTGTATTACCATCTAGTTTCTTAGCCTGTTTCCATGTTGTTACTAGGTAATAACTTAGTAATTACATAAAGTTATTTTGGAACATTCCTATTAACTACGTTTTGTCACATCTAGTTTCTTAGTTCTTACCAGGTCTGTAAAATAAAGACTTTTTAGCAGAGGGGGAAACACAAGCTCCTGTGTGCAGTCATGTGAAAGGTGCTTTGGTGAGGGGGAGTGAGCGGTCGGTCGGTCGGTCGGTCGGTCGGTTGGTCGGTCGGTCGGTCGGTTGGTCTACATTGGAAAAGGCTGCTGTCTGTGGCACGATGATGAAACGGTTTCCTCTGTAAAATCTAAAGGAAGCTGTAGAAACAGCTTTAAAAAAGGTAACTCGTGCTAAGCAACAGTGTACAGTGTGCAGCTGTGGACAGAGACACTTTGGTGTCTTTCTTCAGGTTGTCCATCTGTCCACGTGTCCATCTGTCCTGTTCCTGTGAAAATGACATTGTCCACAAGAACAGTACAAATGAAACGTGACATCTCAAAAATAGTTTGAGGGAATCTTTTCGTTCATTTGGACTCGAGGATGTTCAATATCTCAATCATGTCTTGAGAGTTTATATATGTGAATATTGATAAGATGAATGTTGTGAACACTCTCAGGAAAACCTTTTAAATGTGGTATTCAGGTGTAAACCAGTGAATGTGGCTATAGTAATGTGTGAAGTATTTAAATGATACATGTTATGATCAAAGTCAGCCTACCTTCCAACACCAAAGTAGAATTAAGATATCCAGGATTTCTGAAAAGCCACGCTACGTTGATCCTGACTTAAAGCCAGGTGTAGTTTATCCTGCTAACTTTAAGTTCACATCTCTTTGAAGTAGACTGAGGTTGATCACATGCATCACATGTATATAGTGATAAAGGATTTTCTGAATGTGCTCTGTGCTGTGTGAGGATTATTTTGGATAATAAATCAATAATCTCATGCAGGTCCTGTCAGAAAGTCTGCTTAAGTATCAGAGCTTCATCATCTCAAACATCATTGTAACACAGATGAATGAATGAGTATTTTATATAATGGTCTTCATCACATCAGCTGTTTCTAATCATCTCAAACACGTTTTAATTAAACACGAACGTCAGTCTTCAAGACGTCAGAAGTGAAAGGACATTGAACCAAATGTAATCACTGTAATGTTTGAATGCAGGTTCATAAAACTCCAAAAACAATCAGGAATAATGTGTAAAACACGTTTATTTCTGATCAGATTAACATTGAGCAGCAGGATTAATTTATCCAGGATAAAAGCCAGAGCTGCCACACCCCCTGCACTGCTCCCCACTCACTCTCCCTCCCTCCCTCCTCCTCCTCTCCTTCACTCAGCTCTCAGCCCCACTTCTTGGCATTTTTACTTTTCACTTTTTTCCGCTCAGTGAACAAGAACGCCAACACCGACCAGAAAAAGAGCGAGGAGAAGAAGGAGGAGGAAGACGAGGGAGGAGATGATGATGGACCTAAGCCTATGCCTCCTTTCAGCTCCTGCTTCATCCTGTCCACCACCAACCCGTACGTTCCGCTGTGTGTTAGAAGTTATTGAGAAGACAGTGTTGTGTAAACGCAGGACAACACACGTCACGTCACGTGTGTTTGTGCTTTCCCCAGGTTTCGTGTGTGCTGTCACTACATCCTGACTCTGAGGTACTTTGAGTTCAGCATCCTGTCCGTCATCGCCATGAGCAGCATCGCCCTCGCTGCAGAGGACCCTGTGTGGCCGGACTCACCGCGAAACAATGTGAGGAATGACACTTAACAATGTAAAAACCCTGGAAATGAAGGCGGTTTTAAGAGAGTGTTTTAAAATGAGCGATGTTGAGATTAGGCGAGCTCGGCGTCTTTGTTAATCTCTCCCACTGTCACTGTGTTGCTCTGCAGGTGCTGCGTTATTTTGACTACGTTTTCACAGGCGTCTTCACATTTGAAATGTTGATCAAGGTAACAGAGTATCACTGAGGGAGTGTGTGTGTGTGTGTGTGTGTCTGTGTGTGTGTGTGTGTGTCTGTGTGTGTGTGTGTGTGTGTGTGTGATGTACTGACCGCCCTCTGTGTGTTCCAGATGGTGGTGCTGGGCTTGTTCCTCCACCAGGGCTCCTACTTCCGCGACTTGTGGAACATTCTGGACTTTATAGTGGTTAGTGGTGCTCTGGTGGCCTTCGCCTTCACGTAAGTCCCACCCCCCCTTTCTCCACCTTCCACCCTCCTCTTCATATGAACACACACACACACACAAACCATCTACAGAAAGACCCTCTTCACTCAGCCTCGTGCGTCTGATACAACAGGCAACAATGATGCTTCAGAAGTCATTACTTCCTGTTCATGTCACTCTCAGTCTCTTTAAATCCTCCCTTTTCCTCCGATACTGTTTCCTGTCCTTGGTTGTCCTTCACTGTGTCTCGCTCCATATTCTCTTGTTATTTGTTGTCATGATCCTCTCATTGCTCATAACCGTGTGACATTGTATCAGCAGGTCTTTCTCTACCTTTCATCATCATCATCATCCTCTCATCTGGACTACAACCATAGATCCATAACTAAGATCTCTCCCTGGTTTTCCTCACCTGTAAGATCCTCATCTACACTCTAAAAAACTGTGAGAACATTTGGAGAACCCAAATAAATGTCCCATTGGACAGCATCTTTTTCAGTCCTAACATTTAAGAAAGTTTTATTAGTTTTTAGAGTGTAGTTGAATTGTCTTCATTAATCCCACAACCCTTACACCTTACCCAAAACAACCACCTTAATAACTGCTCCTGTTTCCTCCCAACCTTCCTTGCTCCCTGTTCCCTTGTTACCCGATCCCTGCCGCTCTGATATTTCCACCAAGCAGACCGTGAGTCATCCCTTCCTCTTTTCCTGCATCTAAATACCAACGTTCCTCCCCAGCACACACACGCCCCAGCTCGTCTGCAGCTTTAGTCCCTGCTGACGCCACATTTACACTTCCCTTCCATGAAAGCTCCTCCTCCTCCTCCTCTCTCAGTGTCATCACTGTCATATCTCACATGTATCATACCCTAACCCTAAGCCTTCATCTTCCATCCTCATGAATCCTAACATACACACGAGAGAGAGAGAGAGAGAGAGGGTTAAAGTGTGTTCACAACAAACAGGAAGCACGTGTTTACACTGAGGGCTAATGCTAGTGCTAACTAAGTTTGGTGTTAAGAATGACAAAAAACAAACAAATGTTCTTGATGAGATTTGCAGCTCAAAACAGACTCAACTCATTCATTTTCACTCATTTTCAAAGTGGGAGGAGATAGTGCAGCTGCACTAGCTGCTACTATAGCCACAAACTGTGGCTGTATCTACTACATCACATTATTCCTCCAGGATACTGTCAGGGACGAGACCTGCCAGCATCACACTTATCTACTTTTTATTAAGCGTACTTAATGAAGGACAGGTCGTATTTTTGTGGTTGTTTTGATTTTTTTGCGGTAAATCTAGTAGAATATCATGTTTAAGTGTAATTTTAGATGAAAATAAAATGAATCACAGTCATATTGTAGAGACAGTGTTCTGCACATATTAGGTGCTGCGTGTCAGGAAGTGACACCCATTCCTCTCTTCCTCGCTGTTACCTCCACTCAGCTCCTACCATTTACCAAAACCACTGTCCACCCTTCCTCACCAACAGCCACTAAAGCCTCCTAACAACCCCCGCCCCTGCCTCCTGCCCTCCTCATCCTCCCTCATCCAGCCTCCGTGGTGGTGAGGGCGCCCCAGACACCTTTAACCCTTTAAGTGCCCAGGCTTTCCGTCCACCAGAGGGGAGGAGCACTGCCAGGGCTCATGGCCTCGCCCCCTGCCATTTATTTCTCTCACACACACACACACACACACACACACACACACACACACACTCTCTTCCACCATGCTTTGAGCTGAGTAAAGTAGCTGGAGGCTCAGGTATTTAACTCTCCTTCCTCTGCACGACCTGCGGGAAAAGAGAATGAATATGGGAGGAAAGAAGGGAGGCATGCTGGGGGACGTGAGCTGGGTGGAATGATTTGGTTCTAATGCTGAGATACAGGTAAATACATATGAATTAAATATGTATGATGACTCTGAGTGGGACTGAGTGTGTGAGCCTCTTCCTCTTCCTCTTCCTCTTCCTCTGCGCATGTTGCTCGGAGGGCTGCATGAACCTGTGACGCCCAAGATGATGCTATAAAGAATTCGGTTCAAGCTCAGGCTCAGGTCGCACCAATTTGGCATAAGTCTCTATGAAATTCAGGATTTAGTATTTACTAAACCACTACTAAAGCTTAGGAATGACTAGCTAGTTTGCAGCTAGTAGTTCATTAATATCAGTTGCTCCAGACCAACTTATGCAATCCCTTCACTAGTATCACTAGTAGTGAAGTGTCACATGAAGGAACGACAACACGTGGGCTTCTCATTACAAATGACAGGCAGCTCTGCTCTGAGTGCTGCTCATCAGTCTGAACCTGGTACTGGTTACACCCGCGGACACCACGGATAATCCGCGGGGGGGCGGGTGGATTACAAGAAAAATAAAAATTGGATGACATTACAGCTCATTAGGTCCTGGACTACATCGTACTCATGTAAAGGGTGAAGATTCTGTCTCTCAGAACACGATGATCGATGATTGATATCATCGTGTTCTGAAACAACCATTATTGTCTTCATAGATGGCAGCTAGCTAGAATATGCTACACTTACACCACTTAAGGTTTTGGTGTTCTCACAAAAATCTGCAAATGGGTCGGGTCTCGGGCTTCTGAAACGCTGATGAAACACATTTCTTGCAGTTTGTGGTGAGGAGTAAATCTGTAAAGGGGCAGACCTGATGCTGCTGTGTGCGTAACCCCCGACACTTTGGGCATGTTAGTGTCATTTCTGGAGCCTTTAATGATGCTCAGCGTGACCTGGAGGGGGACAAATATCACACTCTGCATCACTGCCAGAAAAATCTGTGCAGCAACGGCATGTGCATCACTCCACAGCTGCAACATGGCCCAAATTCAACCAGTTACATGAACCACAGAGAAGCATCAGGTTTAGCCTCAACAAGACATGGAGAACTCCACAGACAGGAAGTGGGTTTGACCGACCCATGTTGAATGAGACACGCGCTGTAGTGGGTTTACATGGTGAGGATGCTGAACATCAGTCTTCATTACATTGGTTGTGTTGGAATGTCACGGTCTCTGATGTGTGCTTCCTGAGTCAGGTGACCTCAGTCATCACGGGGGGAATGATCGTCATCGTCTGCTCTGTGACGATGACAGCAGACCCAGTGTCTGCTGTCATCTGGAGTATTCATGACATCATGTTACCAACTCTCACAAGCTTGGACCCAAATGCACCAGAGCAGACACAGAAGAAGTGTTTTAAAAGAGCTTTATTAGTCATTTAAGCAGCAAACAAAAGGTGAGCAGGAAAGCTCAGGAAAAGGCTAAACGCTAAAGCTAAACTTGACTTGAAAGAACTGAGATAACAAAACAAGACATGAGCAAAACTGACACTACAATAGATCTTTGACTCGGCTCAGACTTCTAGTGGCACATGTAAGACGCACTGGCCACTGAGAGTATATGAAGGGAGTGAGGGTAATAAGCTCCAGGTGAACACGATCAGGGAATCAGACACACAGAACAAGACAGACGTGGTGCTCACAGGAAGTAGAGACACCCCTTACCAAAATAAAACAGGAAGTGACACTGAACCAAAACTAACTAACACAACGGGTGGTGCATGACACGGCGTTGGTGTCACTTCATTGATCGCACATTTCATTTGGACTGGAACCAGGGATCAGTGAGGAACCACACAGACTCAAGGCTAAAAGGAAGATTCTTTTATTTGAAGTTTGTGTTGAACTGTTTACTAGCAAATGATCAGCAAAGAGGAAGGAAGATGCACACACACACACACACACACACACACACACACAGCTTTCAGAAGACAGGTGAAGTGAAATACGACTTTGGTTTAACTTGTTACACACACACACACACACACACACACATACAGTAACACATTTTCACATTTGATAAATAAAACTATTAAATACAAAAATGTTCAAATGTTTCACCAAAGCAACATTTCACTTTATTTTAATCTTTTAATTAGACGAGAACTTCTCTCATCCTGTTATCTTGTGTATCTGATGAGTTTGTGACAGGAAGTTAAAAATCGCTCCACTGCTGCACCCTCACAGCATGACCCCACCCTCAGTCACTGATTTCCTGTTAGTCCCTCCCCGTCACCTTGGCCTCCTCTCTCGATGCTTCCTCCCTCTCCTCCCTCCCTCCCTCCCTCCCTCCCTCTTCTCCCACCACGTGCTCCAGTGTTGCTGTAGAGGCTTCACACCGTTACACCTTTCACGTTGTAGCATGACGTTGTTTAAAAGCAGGGCCGTGGTGGAACCATCGTACGGAGGATAGTTCTAGCATGGTGATGAAGTGCATTTATGTGTGTGTGTGTGTGTTTTAAAAACACAACAGTTGGCGCCTCTGGATCCTTCATCCTGCAGATAGAAGCTGAATGATGCATGCATGCAGTAGCAGTGCAGTGACAATGCCTTGACAGTGTTTGTGTGTGTGCTTCCTGGAGTTTTCACTGTGATCCTGTGCACACTTGATGATCGCACATCTCGTTAGGGCAGTTTGTGCTGGAGGTGTGGTCTGATTGATCATTATGGTGTGATAAGATAAGAAGCGCTGTCCATGGATGCAGCAATTGAGTTTCCTCTTCCAACCATGAAGGTAATTCTTCTGCAGCCACAGCAGGCGACATGCAGCCGTGAGAGGAGCGGTTCAGCCCGGTCTGCCCGGGCTATTTTATTTACTGTACATCTTAAGAAGTTACCCAGGTGATGCCATTGTACATTTCTGCAAGCGACAGATTTGTGTGAGCTGACTTTTTTTAAAGAAAAGCGATGTTACCTGTCTACAGACATGCAGAACAGAGTGATATGCACACAGATTCTTAACCACTCGTAGGACACATAGGACATGAGGATGATGAGGATGATGATGATGATGATGATGACACTTTCTTTAGTTATAAATGTGGTCAAAGATCATGTTTCCTCACATCCTCTCCATAAATGGAATCCATTGAAAGTGAACTGTATCATAAATATCCTGTGGCTGCTGCTGCTGTCACTTTTGAATGATTCATACGATACATATGAAAGTATTTGCCATAACCTAAACATTCAAACCTATAGACCAAAGACAGATTGTACAAATTCACATGTTTTGCAGAAAAGTAAAATAGCAACAAAAAAAAAAAGGGAGAATTTCTGAGTATATTTGTCTTTTTAAATGAAAAAAGTTGACAAGTTATGTAACTGTAATGGAACCAAAGGCACATCCTTTAATGTTGTTATACAAATGTGGTAGTATATACTCAGTGCATTCATTGTTATATGTATATATATGTATATTATTGTGCGTTTGTGTTTCTTTTTGAACACATGATGTGTGTCGCAGCAGTGAACCAGAGACTGACTCTGCTGCGACACACAGGCCAGTTCAGTTAAGTGACTAGAATAAGCTGCACCATGGCGAGCTGGAGGATTTCTGTGTCATATTGTACATGTAGCTGAGCAGCTGTGACCATCTTCTGTCCCTCCTTCTTTGTCTGTCTCTCATATGAATGTATTTTTCTCCTCTTTGTCTCTCTTTGTCTTGTGTCCATGTTTGTCTGTGTCTCTTTATCCATGTGTGTCCTTCTCTGTACCTGCCTCTTCTTCTTCTTCCTCCTCCTCCTCCTCGCCCTCTTTTTCATCTTCTGTCTCTGTCTTTCTGTCTCTGTCGCTGTCACTGACTCTCGCTGTCTGCACCGTCGGTGAAACTGGACAGGACCAGCACCCGGTAAAGTTCTTCCTGTGTCCCCTTCCTCCTCCTCCTCCTCCTCCTCCTCCTCCGCTCTGTACTCTGCTTTCATCAGCGGATCAAAATGGCTTCTCTCTCTTTCTTTCTTTGTTCTTCTGCTCGTTCATACTCATTTCTCCTCCACTACCATCACCACAGGAAACGCCTCAGTGAGCTTGTTTTTGTTGCCCATGACTTTCATAATTACCACGTTTAATTCCCTTAAATGCTAAGATTCCTAAGTGCATCACAGTGGTACTCCATCACCAGGGTTATTAACTTGTCGTCTGCTGTAAGCCTGAACCGTGGCGAGAAACACTTTTTCTTGGTTGAATTTCATATGTTAGTGGATTTAGCGACTGTCCCTTAGTTTGAAATATTTTTCTCACCATAAAATGGCGACTTAAACCAGTTGCATACCAAGCACATGCATAAATCTGACGTGCCTGTTGGTCAAGAGGAGGACAGCTTGAATCTCGTCTTGAATTTTAAATTGTGTTCTGACCAAAAAATCCATCTTCTACAACGTTATCCTCCACATGAGGGCGGGGCTGTGCCGGTCTCAGCTGACAGAGGGCGACAGGCGGGGTACAGTTCATCACATGACCTCATGTAGACAACAACCATCCACCCTCACACCGGCACAGGAAATTAAGAGTGTCCAATTTACATAACTGCGGGAGGATCCCGGAGAACCCGGAGAACCCGGAGAACCCAGAGAAAAGCCACGCACCACGGGGAGAACATGCCATGTTAAATGATTCTTATTATTGACAAATGGTTAAATAGTAAATGATTCTTATTATTGACAAATGGTTAAATAGTAAATGATTCTTATTATTGATAAATGGTTAAATAGTAAATGATTCTTATTACTGATAAATGGTTAAATAGTAAATGATTCTTATTATTGATAAATGGTTAAATATTAAATGATTCTTATTATTGATAAATGGTTAAATAGTAAATGATTCTTATTATTGATAAATGGTTAAATAGTAAATGATTCTTATTACTGATAAATGGTTAAATAGTAAATGATTCTTATTATTGATAAATGGTTAAATAGTAAATGATTCTTATTACTGATAAATGGTTAAATAGTAAATGATTCTTATTACTGATAAATGGTTAAATAGTAAATGATTCTTATTACTGATAAATGGTTAAATAGTAAATGATTCTTATTATTGATAAATGGTTAAATAGTAAATGATTCTTATTATTGATAAATGGTTAAATTGTAAATGATTCTTATTATTGATAAATGGTTAAATAGTAAATGATTCTTATTACTGATAAATGGTTAAATAGTAAATGATTCTTATTATTGATAAATGGTTAAATTGTAAATGATTCTTATTATTGATAAATGGCTAAATAGTAAATAATTCTTATTATTGATAAATGGTTAAATAGTAAATGATTCTTATTACTGATAAATGGTTAAATATTAAATGATTCTTATTATTGATAAATGGTTAAATAGTAAATGATTCTTATTACTGATAAATGGTTAAATATTAAATGATTCTTATTATTGATAAATGGTTAAATAGTAAATGATTCTTATTATTGATAAATGGTTAAATAGTAAATGATTCTTATTATTGATAAATGGTTAAATAGTAAATGATTATGAGGGTTAGATAATGACTAATGAAATGAGACACTTTTTGAAAGATATTTTTGATGTGTCGGTGTCACAAACATAGAAGCCTAGTTTATACTCTGTAGATTATAATGTACTTTTCAACCACCTCTGTTGTTTTGTCCTCTCAGACAGTAAAAGTCAATGCTATTTTAATTTGATCCACATCTTCAACACATGAAATGAAAAAGTAGCACAGATATTTAGATGATGCATCAAAGAGACAAAACCTAAACCTTTCTCTTCTTTTAAGGGTTAATCAGAAGTGAGTCGTACACAAGCGTTCTATATACTGCCACGTTTCAGTCCTGCAGAGGCTGAGTTGATATACTGTACACACACTGAAATGTGCCTTTGACGTCGTGGTGTCAAAGAGAAAACATCACCCATGACTCAGCACTACTGTAACCATGAGCATCTACAGCTGTTAACAACTCATTTCCCACTCAGCCATAAACACAGATATTCTGCCTCTATGATACGATATTCACTTTAATGTCGGCTCATCGTCACTTACATACACATTACATTAAACGTGAGGCTCAAACCACTGTTTTTATTGTGCTTTGAGATGCTGTTCCGTCTCGACACCTATGGCCTCACGCGGCCTATTGATTATTGATTGAGTCTCACTGCTGCACACACACACACACACACACACACACACATATTGTACACATGGAGTGACAAAGGTTCAGACTCAATCGATCAGCCTTGGATTGAATTGCCTTACTATGGATACTGATTCACAGCTGTAGAGGGATTTTTATACATGAATATATATATATGTATATAATTATTGTTTTTATTTAGAAAATGCCCCGCCTACTTTCAGTAAAGATCTACTTGACACCGCAGTCTCTCGGCCGATATTGGTTCATGGGTGAAACGACTGACGAGGTCTGTCTTTAGGCCTTGAATCTCGTCCTCCAGTCGCTCTCATGGCTCGTGCTTGTTTTGTGTTATGATGATGTTTGATGTCGAGTTCTGTGTCTGACATCAAATGTCCCCAAGACTCTCGCATAGCCTCGCTTTCCTGTCCTTGTCTCCATGGTTACAGACCTGTACGACATCATTTCTTACGATGTTTTATCAAATGAAAGGAAGCTATGTGAAACCTACCAGAGTCAATCCATGTGAAGTTAAAGGGATAGTCCAGGGCTTTACAGGTGTGGTTGTATGAGGTACTTGTACACGTGACTATGCTCCATGTGCTGAGAGAAGGTCGGGGACTTGTTGTAAACATGGCTGCCACTGGGACAACAGAAGAATAGAATGGAACCACTTCACTCACCAAATGAAATCTACACATGCTTCTGTGTTTGCTGTTCTCAGCAGTTACCACTGCAGGGACGATGTGTCATGAGTGGCACAAAAACAAGACCAGAGATGTTTGCCAATGAGGAAAAGTCTTGTATGACATGGTGTTTATTTGTCTGGTGTTTGTCCAACATTTCCCAACACATATTGCATCGTGTGAGCAAACTGAATATAGTTTGGCAAAGTTTGACATAGCCACATTAAAAGCCTTCACGGTGCAAGTGTGAGTGTAGCATTAGCCTTTTCCCATTGGAAACTGAACTTTGTGGCAAAAATAATACAAACTTGTTAAAATGGTTTGTCTCATGAATGGATTTTGGTGACTAGAAAAGCAGATTGTGAACATTCACAATGATGTGGTTTTTTTGGATGAGTCTTTTGTTAAGTGGCTCAACTGTATTCTGTTGTCTGGTGTCAAGATAGTCAAGACACTGACTATGTAGAAGTAACTCATACATCCCCACTTCTAAAATACCAAACTATCCCTTTAAAACAACTCAGGATTATACCACAGCATAATCCAGATCCTGGGACAGTTACAGCCCACTCGTCATGTTTCTGCATCTAACACTGAACTGCCGTCACCTTCAACGTCGCGAACAGCGCGTCTCTGAAAAAGAAAGAAAGAGGTTTGGCCGGGCACTCTGCCGGGAGCTGCCTGTCACTGTGTTGCTGTTTGATGATGAAGATGAGAACGAAGAATTACAATGCTGCTTCTCATTGTCCATGAAATCACTCTCCCTCTTCATCTGGTTTCATGTCTGACTTTCTTCTGTCCAACAGACTGTAAGAGCTTTGATATGAGATTACTGCATAAGTGTCATATCATGTCTTTTCACTGTAGATAAATTCAACTTTGACGACTCATCCTCTTATTTAATGTTGTGGCTGCAGCTAACGGGTTGTGATTGTTCCATCTTCTCATTCCTTCACTTCGCTCCATTCTCTCGTTTTCTTTTCCCTGACGTTGTTGTTGTTGTACCCTGGGTGAACTCTAGGGGGAGCAGCAAGGGCAAAGACATCAGTACAATCAAGTCCCTTCGTGTGCTGAGGGTGCTGCGTCCACTCAAGACCATCAAGCGTCTCCCCAAGTTAAAGGTAGGGCTGGACACACCTTCTCATTCACTGGTTTTATTTTCTACATCGTAGATTAATAATATTTATAAATAATTAGCACGCATTCGAACTCTGGGAAGTATGCAAATGATGGAAAAATATGAAACTTCAGAAATAATGATAATAGAATAACATATATACTGTAGTATAAACCAAATACGATACATAATCTCATCATTTGTAATGTTTATCACTTAAATCATGGTTTATAATCCAAAAATCAACCATGATTTTTCTGACAGGTTGTAAACAAACCCACTTGTTGTTTGGAAGTATGAATGTCGGCAGCCATTGCCTTATGAATAAATGTAGCAGGACATGTTCTTTTATTTTTTAGTGTATTTGGTCCCAACACTCATTTACACTCATTTAAGTCCTTTTCAATGAGTAAAAGCTTTTTAAAAATATGATTCAGGGTTGCATGGAAGGACAAACTTATTGAGTGTATCAACCCTCAAGTCCAAATGTCCCATTCATAAACCACAGTAACAAACATCAGACATCAGTATGCTTCTAAAGGTTCCACTGCTCTGTGCTCGTCTCAGGCCGTGTTTGACTGTGTGGTCAACTCTCTGAAGAATGTCCTCAACATCCTGATCGTCTACATGCTCTTCATGTTCATCTTTGCTGTCGTGGCCGTGCAGCTTTTCAAGGGTCGATTCTTCTTCTGCACGGACGAGTCCAAGGAGTTTGAGCGCGACTGCAGGTTGTTTCATAAACATCTTACAAACACCTGAGCACAAACACACCTGAGCACAAACACACCTGAAAACAACACCTGAGCACAAACACACCTGAGCACAAACACACCTGAGCACAAACACACCTGAAAACAACACCTGAGCACAAGCACACCTGAAAACAAACACACCTGACAACAACACCTGAGCACAAACACACCTGAGCACAAACACACCTGAGCACAAACACACCTGAGCACAAACACACCTGACAACAACACCTGAGCACAAACACACCTGACAACAACACCTGAGCACAAACACACCTGACAACAACACCTGAGCACAAACACACCTGACAACAGCACCTGAGCACAGACACACCTGACAACAGCACCTGAGCACAGACACACCTGAAAACAACACCTGAGCACAGACACACCTGACAACAGCACCTGAGCACAGACACACCTGACAACAGCACCTGAGCACAGACACACCTGACAACAGCACCTGAGCACAGACACACCTGAAAACAACACCTGAGCACAGACACACCTGAAAACAACACCTGAGCACAAACACACCTGACAACAGCACCTGAGCACAGACACACCTGAAAACAACACCTGAGCACAAACACACCTGAAAACAACACCTGAGCACAAGCACACCTTTAAAATTATATAATAGTGTTGTCTCATTGTATAAAAATATTATATTAATATATTTATTATATTATTATATATTAAAAAATATGATGTTCACTGCTAAGTTATATTTAACCGTTAAATATGAGTGCATACATATATATAGATATACATATATGTGTGTGTGTATATATATATATATATATATATATATACACACATATATACATATGTGTGTTTATATATACATATGTATATATGTGTGTATATATGTATATATACATATATACATTTGTGTGTATATATATATACATATATACACATACACATGTGTGTATATATATATACATATATACACATACACATGTGTGTATATATGTATGTATATATAAACACACATATGTATATATATACATACATATATACACACATGTGTATGTGTATATATGTATATATACACAAACACATATGTATATATATATATATATACATATATACACACAGGTGTATGTGTATATATGTATATATATATATACACACAAATGTATATATGTATATACACACAAATGTATATATACATATATACATTTGTGTGTATATATATATACACATACACATGTGTGTATATATGTATGTATATATAAACACACACATATGTATATATACATACATATATACACATAACAGTATATGTGTATATATGTGTGTGTATATATATACAGTGTATATATATATACCTTTGTTATACATATGTATGTATGTATATATGTGTGTGTATATATATATATACCTTTGTTATACATATGTATGTGTGTACATATATATATATATATATATATATATATATATATATAACAATTGTTACACAATGTGATGAAACATCATTTTATTCAGTATAAGTGATTTTTGGTCATCTTTGTTGACATACATATACATCAGATAGAAGAATATAGAGTTTACAGTAAAGGTGTATATGAGAAGAAGTTTAAATGAAACAGCCTCATAAAAACAGAATAAGAAGTATCATAATAAAAATGATAAAAGAATAAAAAAAAGATTACATTGAATTAAATACCACATTTTCCACTTTTAAAGACATTTGCACCATTTATACCAGACACAAATAAATGTACCTGTGTATTATAATGATTTACATCACTGCTCATGTATAAATATGTGTGTGTTCTTTCAGGGGCGAGTACTTGGTCTATGATAGGGATGAGGTAAAAGCTCAGAAGCGGGAGTGGAAGAAGTACGATTTTCACTATGACAACGTGGCTTGGGCCCTGCTCACCCTCTTCACTGTGTCCACTGGAGAGGGGTGGCCACAGTGAGTAGACCACTTTTCACTTTTACTAAACTACATTTCCTAAAGAGCATAGAGCGTCATTACCTTTTAAATAAAAGGAAGAAATGTGGATGTTTGGAACTTGAGACTGAAACTCACGTTAGTGCTAACAACAGCCGACAACAGCTTGAAACAACACATTCTCAAAAGTTACCAGGAATTCCCACTTTCACCACTCACGTTCTGCCCCGCCCCCTTCTTCACATGATCTTGCGCTCTCAGACTGCGAATGTATGGCAACTGTCCTTCATTTCAAATATCCACTCCACATTTAAAAACAATACTGTTGTCCAAAGAGCTGTACAGTAACATTAAAATGATGTAAAACAAATAAGTAATAATAATATGGACGTTACATGACCATCCACGGAGAGCAGGAAATGTGTATCACAGAACCTGACGCTCTGAATATACAGTATCTGACCTTATAATGAGTGTGTTTCAGGTAAACGTTCCTACTCTGAAGAACACAGACGTCGCAGTAAAATCATGTCAAATAAGCGAGACTCTGTACCTGAGATGAAGTGATCACTACACAAGCAGTGTGCTTTATGTCATCATTGCTGATTCTCCTCTGCTTGTCCCTGGTATCACAGGACATTGTCGCTATTTATGAATACAGCTGGTGAATAGACAAGTGGCCTGGCCTATTACCTGGTACTTATACCAGGTGTATATATATACTGTATATATAGTATATACTGTTGCATGACGGGATCATGTGATGTAGGGATGTTGGAAGAATCTCAAAACCAATGAATTGGCTTTCCTGACGTTGTGTTGCAAGACGCACTTTTCTAAAAGGTGACTTGACCTTCGACCAAAGTCATTTCCTGGTGGAATACTCCATACTTTGTATTTTAGTACATACAAACTGTACATAGGTATATATACATTATAAAACAGCCATGGGTTATTGACAGGGCTCGATTGTACACATGTTTTTCTGAAAAACATGTTCTATGTTCAGGTCCATTGTGTCTTTTCTGTGTCTCGCAGGGTGTTAAAGCACTCAGTGGACTCCACCTATGAGAATCAGGGCCCCAGCCCAGGCTACAGGATGGAAATGTCCATCTTTTACGTGGTGTACTTTGTTGTCTTCCCCTTCTTCTTCGTGAACATCTTTGTGGCTCTCATCATCATCACCTTCCAGGAACAGGGGGATAAAATGATGGAGGATTACAGCTTAGAAAAGAATGAGGTGAAGTTTTGGAGCGTTTTATGATGTTTCAGTGTTTAATGATTGAAAACACACACACACACTCATTGTGTCTTCTGTCCTCCAACAGAGAGCTTGTATAGATTTTGCCATCAACGCCAGGCCTCTGACTCGCCACATGCCCAAGAACAAGCTAAGCTTTCAGTATCGCATGTGGCAGTTTGTAGTGTCTCCGCCCTTTGAGTACAGCATCATGGCTCTGATCGCGCTCAACACCATCGTCCTCATGATGAAGGTACACGTCCGACGGAGTTCACAGGATTCAACCAGACATTTCTATGTGTCGACACAGCACAAGTCGCTCAGATGGGCTGGTGTACGCCCATCACGTTCATCACTGTTTACATTATAAACAGTGATGAACTCTTTTGGTGCTGTCACGTGTAAATGTGACGTGTTTCCATGTTAGCGCTGCATTTTCATGACGACGAGGCAATCAGAGGTGGCAGACTTCACCTCATTCACACAACACGCCTCTGTCATGTGTGTCACGCTCTCTGTGGCTCCACATCAGAAGATAGACATACATGAACATGTGCCTGGTGTGTGTCTATCACAGATTCTGTTGCTTATATTGCAAACAAGTGCACAGACAAGCACACACACACACACACACACACACAAGTAATGACAAACAGACATGAGACAGGTGGTGGACAGAGAGGGGACACGCAGACACGTCCTCTGCTTCTATGTCGTAATAATCCATTGTGACTGAACGCTTGAAGCAGACGATTTAAATGAGAATGAAACAATATAGAGTTTCCACTGACGGACATTTGTAGAGAAAAGGCTCTTAAATGATGACTCTGTGATTCATGTCCACTGACGCTGAAAAGTCTCTTCTGATCCCATCAGACACTGCTCTGTGTATAACAGATGGACGTGGTCTCAGAAGTGCCACGTTGTAAATGATGAAGTGTGGATGCAGTTTTAATGACTTGTCACGCCTGTCTTTGTCTTTTGTTTGTACCCACAGTTCGACGGTGCATCAGATAATTACGATAATGTCCTAAAGTACCTCAACATTGTGTTTACCACCTTTTTCTTCATGGAATCGATCCTCAAGATCATTGCCTTTGGCCCTCTGGTAAGACTAACCCTTAAAAACATGCTGTGACTATACACACACACACACACACACACACACATCTGTATGGTATTATTCATTTGTAAGTGGGGTTATTTCAGCGCGTGTCGCTGCCTTCCTTCCAGCCGATCACCAGAGTAACACCAGCACCTTTGACGCTGACTCTCCTCTTCTTCCTCATGACAGAATTATTTCAGAGACGCCTGGAACATCTTTGATTTTGTCTCTGTCCTTGGAAGCATCACTGACATATTGGTGACAGAAATAGGGGTAAGTGCTTTTGGCTGTTTATTGTTTTCATGTCAAATGTTGTTGGGTGGACTCAAAGGAAACATCAGCCTCGTTGTTGTTGATGATGACGATTCATTTGACTTTATTGTCCTTAAATGAATAGACAGATATCCACTCTTAACTTATAGATAAAGCCAGCCCGTACACGCCCACAAAGTCTTACAAGGAGCGGCCGGCAGCTAACTACAAGCTAGCTACGTCATCATAGCTACGTTATCAGCATCGGTTTCATAAACACACATTTCTGTGAAATCCAGACTTTTCACCGTAATCTAACACAAAGAGCTGATAAATGAAATGAAGTGAGCGCTACAAACGCTGTAGCATCACCACAGTCTTCTCTTTTTAATGCTACGAGCCACAGACGGTGTCTGTTATTTTGAAAGGGATGAGATCCTGTCGGGATTCTGAAGAACTCCCTGGTTCTACTTTCACAGCCAACTATGCTACACATTACTGTGACGTAGCTCTCCAAAGGGTCTAGATATAGATATTCAATGTTATATTTAAATCACAATTCATCCCTAAAATCAAGTCTTTCTCGTCCTCTAAACACCTCAGGGATTGCTAACTTAGAGCTGAAGTTTCTTTTAACCAGCAGAATCAGAAAACTATATTAATCCCAGTGGGGGATGCGTGACCACCACATGAAGACACACACACACACACACACACTCACTGGGGTTAGGGTTAGAAAACAGTTACATTTCTCTTTTAGGATGGAAACATTGTCACACTGTTTTCTCATCACTCAGCGGGTGTGAAACATTCCTTCTGACTCCAGATGTTAAATGTTAATCGTTCATGTTCAACTCAAGGTGACTGTTGACTCAAGACGTCTTTGTTAAATGGTTATTTGCACCAATCACAGGTTATGCCTATTGTACAGTATATATATATATATATATATATATATATATACAGTATGTATATATATGTATATACATACTGTATATATATATCTCTCTCTTTTTCCTGTGGAACCTCAGCCCCTCTCTGTTGTCCAGCTGCTGTAATGTTTTTATTTTAGATTTTCACAAGTGTTTAAAAAGTAGTGGAATGTACAGTTAGAGTTTCATCCATCCCATCATCACAGTGGCGCAGTGGCGCAGTGGCACAGGTTCTTGCCTCGTCTCACAGTGTGTTAAAACAACCAGTGCAAAGTATTCTGGGACACGAGGCTTCTCTGCAGAAGCTCTGCACTTATTTTTCAACCTGGTCATTGTCTCCTTCAAACTGACAGTGTTAGCAGTAGCTTGAGCTAATGACTGATAATTACTGTTCTTCAGATGATTAAAGACGGCCTTGGGCTGAATGTGGAGCTGCTGAATTTCAGCTCGGTGACTTGAGCTGACATCAGTGATCACCACTGATGGTTGCAGACGTCTGATTGATTATATGTCCAGTCAGTGTAGTGAAGAGCTGCTACAGCGTTACTGCTGTAAGGCGCTTTTCCACGACACAGCTACATCACGACTCCAACTCCAGTCTACACCTTTTCTTTAGGCTGTTCCATGAGCGATAGTACCTGGTCACTGCTACTGTTTTATTTTGAGTTCCTGCTCAAGCGAGGATCTAAGATCGCTGAGCCGACAAATGTGACGTGCACAGACTGCCGGCCACTGGAGGCGTCATGAGCGCTGATACAAGAATCAGGGCGAACAATGAAGACTTAACAAGGAAATGTCTAAAATCTCAACATCTAACAGAGGAGTCTGGTGTATTTAAGGCCTGTAACCGTACACCAAAGTCACCATTCAGTTTGTATCCCCATTTTTGATTGATTTCTTTGTTTTCAGGGTTAAATTATTGTTAAATAATAAGCTCCTCCTCACTCAGAAGTAACAGACTCCCAGTCTGAAATTTAATTTAAAAAAGTACAAACAAAGCAACGTTTATCTTTTATCTGTTAAATAACAGAACTGTGGGGAATATTTGAATATGAAAACTTACCTTCAACTTATTTAAGCTTACGTTAGTTTGTTTTTAATATGAACTAAATAGTAATGTAACTGACAGCTCATAGCGCTGTATCTGGATACAAAGGACGTGTGTATATCGTTACAGGGTTAGTGTTAACCACAGCACTGCTGAAAGAATTGACCCCAAATGAACCAGACAGATTAATAACTAACCAGACAGACTAATAACTAACCAGTCAGTCAGATTAATAACTAACCAGTCAGTCAGATGAATAACTAACCAGTCAGATTAATAACTAACCAGTCAGTCAGATTAATAACTAACCAGTCAGATTAATAACTAACCATTCAGTCAGATTAATAACTAACCAGTCAGATTAATAACTAACCAGTCAGTCAGATTAATAACTAACCAGTCAGTCAGATTAATAACTAACCAGTCAGTCAGATTAATAACTAACCAGTCAGATTAATAACTAACCAGTCAGTCAGATTAATAACTAACCAGTCAGATTAATAATTTAACCAGTCAGTCAGATTAATAACTAACCAGTCAGATTAATAACTAACCAGTCAGTCAGATTAATAACTAACCAGTCAGATTAATAACTAACCAGTCAATCAGATTAATAACTTAACCAGTCAGATTAATAACTAACCAGTCAGATTAATAACTAACCAGTCAGTCAGATTAATAACTTAACCAGTCAGATTAATAACTAACCAGTCAGTCAGATTAATAACTAACCAGTCAGTCAGATTAATAACTAACCAGTCAGTCAGATTAATAACTAACCAGTCAGATTAATAACTAACCAGTCAGTCAGATTAATAACTAACCAGTCAGATTAATAATTTAACCAGTCAGTCAGATTAATAACTAACCAGTCAGATTAATAACTAACCAGTCAGTCAGATTAATAACTAACCAGTCAGATTAATAACTAACCAGTCAATCAGATTAATAACTTAACCAGTCAGATTAATAACTAACCAGTCAGATTAATAACTAACCAGTCAGTCAGATTAATAACTTAACCAGTCAGATTAATAACTAACCAGTCAGATTAATAACTAACCATTCAGTCAGATTAATAACTAACCATTCAGTCTTTAATAATTATTTGTTTATGAAACAACAAAATATTTATTCATATTCATTTATGATGCGCTTCCTTTGAGCCAAATATGAGCTAACATGTGGATTAGCATGTGAATTTAAACCCTTTTATGAACATATTCCATAAAGTTAAATTGACATACATCGTTTAGCTGCCGAGCCACATCACAGCAGTCAGAGAAGCCTCATAATCTGTGTTTATGTCAGTCTGTGTCATCTCTCTCTATTATGAGTAACTATTTTCATCTTTTTATTGCACTTTCATGACCTCTTCCATCCAAAAAGCCTCCATGATTAGAATGTGATATCATAATTCAACATGAATATGTGTAGCTAAGCCTTGATGGTGTGATGATATTTAACCTTTATTTACATTGAGAGTTGGCAGCAGAAACGGGCTGAACCACGTGTGTGTGTGATGGAACTCACTGTTGTTGTTGTTGTTGTTGTTGTTGTTGTTGTTGTGTTTCACTGCCTTCCTAACGACACCCATAATGATTCCGTCTTCCTCTTCTATCTCTTTACATGCTTTCTTTAAACCTCTCTACTTTGTTGGCCCCTCCCCCCTCCTCCCCCCTCCTCTGATAAAATCCATCCAATCAAAAATGCACTATGAAATCCTTCATCGTGTTCTCCATCCATGTGGTGGTGGTGCTGTGATGATGATGATGATGATGATGGTGATGGTGTGCGTTTCAAACCTGTCCCCGCCTCCCTCCAAAACAATATGTCTCACCCGCTCACAAACTTATGAACACAAAAAATAATCCCTTCCTCCCCATTCATCTTTCTACATCGTCAAACATGTAGAATCTGGTTGGTTTGTAATTTATCTCTCAGCTTTCTGCTGCATCCTCATTGGTCATGTGTACCCTGACCCATTCCTTAACCCCACCCCCAAAGTCACCTCCTAACCTTTGACCTCAGTGCATGCGCTTTTCTGAATGACGAGCTTTTATACTCTTTGTACTTGATGACAGAGACGACACAGAGTCTATGAATCTATGTAGCCAACGACACAGGAAACTATAACAAACACTTTAAACACAGTACAAGTACTGACACATAGTCCTCATTCAGACCCGGTCTTAAGATCAGAGCCCAGTCTGAGCTCTGAATGTGTCCTGAATGCTTCCTCAGATCTGATCACAAAACACATATTCAGAGGTGGTTTGTGACTTTTCTTGGCAGAGGTTCATAAAACTTGGATATGTGATGTGCCGCGTTTGGCCACAATGACACTATGTGGCTGTGGATGTTTGAAGTAAAAACTAAACCAGGTGCAAATCTTCACTTCATCAGCTACTATTATATATATTATATATTTAACACACTCTAAAGCAAAACTTCAATTCATTTCACATGAGTTCAGCTACATAAGTGAATGTGTGAATCAGAGTCTGAGTTCATGTGCTTGGCACCCACTGCCCCCCCCCCCCCCCCCCCCCCACCCACCCATACTGGTCTGCATGTGGATCAGTTCTCTACTTAGAAAAGTGCAGTATGCAGTCATGCCATGCCGTGCCATGCCATGCCGTGCCATGCCGGCACCGCGGCTGATCGCTAGTCCTTCCTTATTCCTCTCCTTCCCTTTCCTCCTCATGCTCCTCCTTGTGCCTTGCCTGTCAACTGCAAAATGTCAGAGGTACATCAAGGAGTTTGGCGTTTGTACATGACATTTTAAAGTAAAACAAGATTAGATATTAAACATTAAGTTGCTCTTAAACATATACATTTTTATATATATGTATATATGGCGAGTTAATCATGTAGACTCAGTGTTTGTCATAAAGGAAAGGTAGAAGAAGATTTCCATAGAGTACAGGAATAGCTTTTAGATGAGAAATGTAAAAGTGTAAAGTCCACACTAGAACATGTTCAGTAAGAATATAAAGAGCCACATAATAACAACACAACTCTTTACATGTTGAATGTGAAAGTATGTTTTCCATAGAGCTGAATCCAAATTTAAAATGTGGTCAAATCATATATTAAAACAGCTCAGAGCCGTGCTCTTGTGTGTGTGTGTGTGGTTGACAGGCACAGTGCTCCATCTGCTCGTCCCCCTCTGAGATCAGTGCATTTGGTTCTCTTTTCTTAAAAAAAGGCGTTCTGCTGTACCAGATTGGATGATGACCTTTAAATCTCTGACTTATGATTTTCCTTATTTCCTTCTTTCTCTTTCTTTGACCTTTGACCTTTGACCTTTTCTCTCTCTTGTTTCATTATGTTTGATAGTTGTGTTGCTTTGGTCCCCTCCTCCTCTCCGCCCCTCTCTCTACCAGCTGTTGATTCTAGTTTTTGCTGTGTGGTGCAGGTGTGTGCAGTGATTGGTGAAGTTCATTGTCTCCTCCCCCTCTGCTGTAGAATAACTTCATCAACCTGAGCTTCCTGCGGCTGTTCAGAGCTGCTCGCCTCATCAAGCTGCTCAGACAGGGAGAGACCATTCGCATCCTGCTGTGGACCTTCGTCCAGTCCTTCAAGGTATCAAACGTCCAGTGTCTAAGAATTAGTGACATCTAATGGTGACACTGCAGAGTGCATCCAACAGACTTCCCTTTCCACAATGTGTCAGGGAACGACAGTGGTTTCGTTGGTGTATTGAGTTTATGAATGAACATCTGGTATTGGAATGTGTTTCCTGTCATCAGACAGCAATCACATAGCTCTTCACTAGGGGGTGCTGTTTGTAAAACGGCTCCTTCTGAAAATAACTGCAACATTTTGTCACATTTAGCTTCAAACAATGTTTGAAAAGGGGTGAATTTTTGAAAGTCACTTTTTAGCACATATGTGTTAACTTAGAAATGTATCAAATAGTTGTGTTACACCAAATATGGTATACCTAAATATAAATATAAATATAAATATAAATCTTTTGGGTGAAACCAAATATTTAGCTAATATGCAAATGCACACTGCTGGTAACCAGATTTACCAAAATAAATGTTGTAAATGTGCTAAAAAGTGACTTTTTCAAACATTGTTTGTATTAAAATGTGACGAAATGTTGTGAAAGAAACATGTATGTGTGTGTTTTCTTTTGTACTAAGTGATATTTTCTCCACATGTTACTCAACTGCATTATAACAACTAGGAAATAAAGCAATGAGCACTTGCATGTTTCATGAGTCCCTCCTAAGGTTAAACATGTAACTTCTCCTCATGGTTTATATTGCATTTATTCTGAAGTCATGTATGTTCTTAAAATACATCACATATGTGTCACCGTCCAGCAAACCTCTCTTCCCGTTTGTCCTCTTCCTCGGTTAGGCTCTGCCGTACGTGTGTCTCCTCATCGCCATGCTCTTCTTCATCTACGCCATTATCGGCATGCAGGTGAGTGCTGACGATCACTTTGTTATTGTTTCATTAACACATGTTAAACACAAGTGTGTGCAAGTGTGTCACAGAACCACAGTTCACATGCCGTGGTCCAAGCCTATAGAGGAGTATTGGCACATTTGGTGCCACTCTGGTAGTCTTTAGGTCAGGGGTCTCAAAGTGGTGCCCCGGGGGCCACCACTTTGGCCCTCCAATCGATTTCATGTGGCCCTCCAAACAATATCAAGTGCTAAGGAGTCATTTCTATATGTTTTTATTTTTAAATGAATAGATTAATTTTGCATCATAAATATGTTTTTTTTATTATTGTTGCATATTAAAACAAGCACTTATATTTTGAAATGATCCAATCCAACTTTATTTATAAAGCACTTTGAAACAAACACAGAGGACCAAAGTGCTGCACATAATAATAATAATATAATAATAATAATAAAGTGAAAGACAGAAAAGTATAAAAAAAAAAGGAATTAATACGACATATTGATGATATGAGCTCATAACGTCCACCGCAGCTGTTGCTTTTCCCCAAAAAGTTGGGCTTTTTTTTTTACTTGACTGACCCCCGACTGACCACACGAGACCGTCAGTGGCCCACAGGTCATTTGAGTCTGAGACCCCTGCATTAGGTCCTGGATTACTGTCCACTTACAGAATATGTAGTCATATTAATCCATGTGAATTACATGAGGGGGTCCCTGGAATACTACTGTGTTTATGTGTGTGTGAAAGCCTTATCTGTGTGTGTGTGTGTGTGTGTGTGTGTGTGTGTGTAGTTGTTTGGTAACCTGGCCCTGGACGAGGAGGGAGAAAGTGCCATTAGTGAGCACAACAACTTCAGAACCTTTGTCATGGCGCTGATGCTGCTGTTCAGGTCAGTCCTTCTGTCTCTCACCATGCTGTTCCTGTGCTGCTCACTCACTCACTCACTCACTCACTCACTCACTCACTCACTCACTCACTCTCTCTCTCTCCACGTGCTTCACACATGCAGGAGTGCCACCGGGGAGGCGTGGCATGACATCATGCTGGCGTGTCTGGGAGGCAAGGAGTGTGACCCGGCCTCAGGGAACACAGAGCCCGAGTGTGGCAGCACCTTCGCCTACACTTACTTTGTCTCCTTCATCTTCCTCTGCTCTTTCCTGGTAAAAACAAAACCAACACAACGTTAGTCAGCGGAGTTCACACAGTGCTGCTTCAGCCTGTCTACAGTGAAGTGTTGATGTCAGACACAGTTGGGGCTTCTATTGGGAACATTTAATATCACTTTACACTGAGTTACATTATTATTAAGTGCTGTTTATGGTAATAACAATGGAACATGTGTGTGAGACATATTTTTTATAATGATCCCACTATTGCAGGGGAATAAGATGACATGACCACATGATTGTGTTATTACATGTTCTAAAATGTTACTGGAAATAAACACAACGCCTTCATGTTTATGAGTGTTTGATTATTACTCTGTGTGTGTGTGTGTGTGTGTGTGTGTCCACCGTTCAGATGCTGAACCTGTTTGTGGCTGTGATCATGGACAACTTTGAGTACCTGACCAGGGACTCGTCGATCCTCGGGCCTCATCACCTGGACGAGTACGTAAGGATATGGGCTGAGTACGACCCCGCGGCCTGGTGAGTCACACACACACACACACACACACACAAACATCACATGTGACAGTTTCCTGCTGCTGCTGCTGCTGCTGATGGTGATGAAGTTATTATTCTAGTTATTCTTAACCTCAGACTTTCTCTCCCGTCCTGAAAACGTGACAAAGACTCGAGTCATGACCTCCACCAACAACGAGGGTTGTGACTAAGGTCATAGGTCACTTCAAACTGACCTGTCTTTTGCCTTCTGTCTCAAACGGTGCAGTTTGTGCACAGTTGAGATGAACGTCAATCTCCTCTTCCTCTTCCTCTTCCTCTGTAACAAGTGTGTTTGTACGACTGAGCATGAAAGTAAATCAATGTTCTTTCTTTTTATTCCTCCTCTCTGTGTCTCTCTGTCTGTCTCTCTGTCTGTCTCTCTGTCTGTCTCTCTGTCTGAGTCTCTCTCTGTCTGTCTGTGTCTCTGTCTGTGTCTCTGTCTGTTTCTCTCTCTGTCTGTGTCTCTCTCTGTCTGTTTCACTCTCTGTCTGTGTCTCTCTGTCTGTGTCTCTCTGTCTGTGTCTCTCTGTCTGTTTCTCTCTCTGTCTGTGTCTCTCTCTGTCTGTGTCTCTGTCTGTGTCTCTGTCTGTTTCTCTCTCTGTCTGTGTCTCTCTCTGTCTGTTTCTCTCTCTGTCTGTGTCTCTCTCTGTCTGTTTCTCTCTCTGTCTGTGTCTCTCTCTGTCTGTGTCTCTGTCTGTGTCTCTGTCTGTTTCTCTCTCTGTCTGTGTCTCTCTCTGTCTGTTTCTCTCTCTGTCTGTGTCTCTCTCTGTCTGTTTCTCTCTCTGTCTGTGTCTCTCTCTGTCTGTGTCTCTGTCTGTGTCTCTGTCTGTTTCTCTCTCTGTCTGTGTCTCTCTCTGTCTGTTTCTCTCTCTGTCTGTCTGTGTCTCTCTCTGTCTGTGTCTCTGCCTGTGTCTCTGTCTGTTTCTCTCTCTGTCTGTGTCTCTCTCTGTCTGTTTCTCTCTCTGTCTGTGTCTCTCTCTGTCTGTTTCTCTCTCTGTCTGTGTCTCTCTCTGTCTGTGTCTCTGTCTGTGTCTCTGTCTGTTTCTCTCTCTGTCTGTGTCTCTCTCTGTCTGTTTCTCTCTCTGTCTGTGTCTCTCTCTGTCTGTGTCTCTGTCTGTGTCTCTGTCTGTTTCTCTCTCTGTCTGTGTCTCTCTCTGTCTGTTTCTCTCTCTGTCTGTGTCTCTCTCTGTCTGTTTCTCTCTCTGTCTGTGTCTCTCTCTGTCTGTGTCTCTGTCTGTTTCTCTGTCTGTTTCTCTCTCTGTCTGTGTCTCTCTCTGTCTGTTTCTCTCTCTGTCTGTGTCTCTCTCTGTCTGTTTCTCTCTCTGTCTGTTTCTCTCTCTGTCTGTGTCTCTGTCTGTTTCTCTCTCTGTCTGTGTCTCTGTCTGTGTCTCTCTGTCTGTGTCTCTCTCTGTCTGTGTCTCTCTGTCTCTGTCTCTCTGTCTGTGTCTCTCTCTGTCTGTGTCTCTCTGTCTGTCTCTCTGTCTGTGTCTCTGTCTGTTTCTCTCTCTGTCTGTGTCTCTGTCTGTTTCATCTGATTGGTCCAGATAGTTTGGGGAGTGTTATGAGGCAGGGGAGGGACCAGCTGGCTGAGGCCACTCCTCTCTTTGTTGCTCTCTTGGCTTTGCCAGGCTTGGTGGTGATCAGAGGCGGGGTCACTAGTTTGGAGGTGTTTATAGAATGAGATGGCTCTTTTCTGGATGTCAATAAGGAGCGGGAACTGGTCCAGTTCAGCTCTGCATGCATTATTTGGTGTTTTTCTCTGGACTCTAAGAATGTATTTGCAGAATTCAGTGTGGAAGGTTACAATTTGATGTTTGTCCCAATTAGAAAAGTCTTGGAGCTGTTGTAGTCCCTCTTCAGGTCTAGGAGCTAAGAGCTGTTGTAGTCCCTCTTCAGGTCTAGGAGCTGTTGTAGTCCCTCCTCAGGTCTAGGAGCTGTTTTAGTCCCTCTTCAGGTCTAGGAGCTGTTGTAGTCCCTCTTCAGGTCTAGGAGCTGTTGTAGTCCCTCTTCAGGTCTAGGAGCTGTTGTAGTCCCTCCTCAGGTCTAGGAGCTGTTGTAGTCCCTCTTCAGGTCTAGGAGCTGTTGTAGTCCCTCTTCAGGTCTAGGAGCTGTTGTAGTCCCTCCTCAGGTCTAGGAGCGGTTGTAGTCCCTCCTCAGGTCTAGGAGCTGTTGTAGTCCCTCTTCAGGTCTAGAAGCTGTTGTAGTCCCTCTTCAGGTCTAGGAGCTGTTGTAGTCCCTCCTCAGGTCTATGAGCTGTTGTAGTCCCTCCTCAGGTCTAGGAGCTGTTGTAGTCCCTCCTCAGGTGTAGGAGCTGTTGTAGTCCCTCCTCAGGTCTAGGAGCTGTTGTAGTCCCTCTTCAGGTCTAGGAGCTGTTGTAGTCCCTCCTCAGGTCTAGGAGCTGTTGTAGTCCCTCTTCAGGTCTAGGAGCTGTTGTGTCCCTCTTCAGGTCTAGGAGCTGTTGTAGTCCCTCCTCAGGTCTAGGAGCTGTTGTAGTCCCTCTTCAGGTCTAGGAGCTGTTGTAGTCCCTCTTCAGGTCTAGGAGCTGTTGTAGTCCCTCCTCAGGTCTAGGAGCTGTTGTAGTCCCTCCTCAGGTGTAGGAGCTGTTGTAGTCCCTCCTCAGGTCTAGAAGCTGTTGTAGTCCCTCCTCAGGTCTAGAAGCTGTTGTAGTCCCTCTTCAGGTCTAGGAGCTGTTGTAGTCCCTCTTCAGGTCTAGAAGCTGTTGTAGTCCCTCTTCAGGTCTAGAAGCTGTTGTAGTCCCTCTTCAGGTCTAGGAGCTGTTGTAGTCCCTCCTCAGGTCTATGAGCTGTTGTAGTCCCTCCTCAGGTCTAGGAGCTGTTGTAGTCCCTCCTCAGGTGTAGGAGCTGTTGTAGTCCCTCCTCAGGTCTAGGAGCTGTTGTAGTCCCTCTTCAGGTCTAGGAGCTGTTGTAGTCCCTCCTCAGGTCTAGGAGCTGTTGTAGTCCCTCTTCAGGTCTAGGAGCTGTTGTGTCCCTCTTCAGGTCTAGGAGCTGTTGTAGTCCCTCCTCAGGTCTAGGAGCTGTTGTAGTCCCTCTTCAGGTCTAGGAGCTGTTGTAGTCCCTCTTCAGGTCTAGGAGCTGTTGTAGTCCCTCCTCAGGTCTAGGAGCTGTTGTAGTCCCTCCTCAGGTGTAGGAGCTGTTGTAGTCCCTCCTCAGGTCTAGAAGCTGTTGTAGTCCCTCTTCAGGTCTAGAAGCTGTTGTAGTCCCTCTTCAGGTCTAGGAGCTGTTGTAGTCCCTCTTCAGGTCTAGAAGCTGTTGTAGTCCCTCTTCAGGTCTAGGAGCTGTTGTAGTCCCTCCTCAGGTCTAGGAGCTGTTGTAGTCCCTCCTCAGGTCTAGGAGCTGTTGTAGTCCCTCCTCAGGTCTAGGAGCTGTTGTAGTCCCTCTTCAGGTCTAGGAGCTGTTGTAGTCCCTCCTCAGGTCTAGGAGCTGTTGTAGTCCCTCCTCAGGTGTAGGAGCTGTTGTAGTCCCTCCTCAGGTCTAGGAGCTGTTGTAGTCCCTCCTCAGGTGTAGGAGCTGTTGTAGTCCCTCCTCAGGTCTAGGAGCTGTTGTAGTCCCTCCTCAGGTCTAGGAGCTGTTGTAGTCCCTCTTCAGGTCTAGGAGCTGTTGTAGTCCCTCTTCAGGTCTAGGAGCTGTTGTAGTCCCTCTTCAGGTCTAGGAGCTGTTGTAGTCCCTCTTCAGGTCTAGAAGCTGTTGTAGTCCCTCTTCAGGTCTAGGAGCTGTTGTAGTCCCTCTTCAGGTCTAGAAGCTGTTGTAGTCCCTCTTCAGGTCTAGGAGCTGTTGTAGTCCCTCTTCAGGTCTAGGAGCTGTTGTAGTCCCTCCTCAGGTCTAGGAGCTGTTGTAGTCCCTCCTCAGGTCTAGAAGCTGTTGTAGTCCCTCTTCAGGTCTAGGAGCTGTTGTAGTCCCTCCTCAGGTCTAGGAGCTGTTGTAGTCCCTCTTCAGGTCTAGGAGCTGTTGTAGTCCCTCCTCAGGTGTAGGAGCTGTTGTAGTCCCTCTTCTGGTCTAGGAGCTGTTGTAGTCCCTCCTCAGGTCTAGGAGCTGTTGTAGTCCCTCTTCAGGTCTAGGAGCTGTTGTAGTCCATCCTCAGGTCCAAGAGCTGTTGTAGTCCCTCCTCAGGTCTAGGAGCTGTTGTAGTCCCTCCTCAGGTCTAGAAGCTGTTGTAGTCCCTCTTTAGGTCTAGGAGCTGTTGTAGTCCCTCCTCAGGTCTAGGAGCTGTTGTAGTCCCTCTTCAGGTCTAGGAGCTGTTGTAGTCCCTCCTCAGGTCTAGGAGCTGTTGTAGTCCCTCCTCAGGTCTAGGAGCTGTTGTAGTCCCTCCTCAGGTCTAGGAGCTGTTGTAGTCCCTCTTCAGGTCTAGGAGCTGTTGTAGTCCCTCCTCAGGTCTAGGAGCTGTTGTAGTCCCTCCTCAGGTCTAGGAGCTGTTGTAGTCCCTCCTCAGGTGTAGGAGCTGTTGTAGTCCCTCCTCAGGTCTAGGAGCTGTTGTAGTCCCTCCTCAGGTGTAGGAGCTGTTGTAGTCCCTCCTCAGGTCTAGGAGCTGTTGTAGTCCCTCCTCAGGTCTAGGAGCTGTTGTAGTCCCTCTTCAGGTCTAGGAGCTGTTGTAGTCCCTCTTCAGGTCTAGGAGCTGTTGTAGTCCCTCCTCAGGTCTAGGAGCTGTTGTAGTCCCTCCTCAGGTCTAGGAGCTGTTGTAGTCCCTCTTCAGGTCTAGGAGCTGTTGTAGTCCCTCCTCAGGTCTAGGAGCTGTTGTAGTCCCTCCTCAGGTCTAGGAGCTGTTGTAGTCCCTCCTCAGGTGTAGGAGCTGTTGTAGTCCCTCCTCAGGTCTAGGAGCTGTTGTAGTCCCTCCTCAGGTGTAGGAGCTGTTGTAGTCCCTCCTCAGGTCTAGGAGCTGTTGTAGTCCCTCCTCAGGTCTAGGAGCTGTTGTAGTCCCTCTTCAGGTCTAGGAGCTGTTGTAGTCCCTCTTCAGGTCTAGGAGCTGTTGTAGTCCCTCTTCAGGTCTAGGAGCTGTTGTAGTCCCTCCTCAGGTCTAGGAGCTGTTGTAGTCCCTCTTCAGGTCTAGGAGCTGTTGTAGTCCCTCCTCAGGTCTAGGAGCTGTTGTAGTCCCTCTTCAGGTCTAGGAGCTGTTGTAGTCCCTCTTCAGGTCTAGAAGCTGTTGTAGTCCCTCTTCAGGTCTAGGAGCTGTTGTAGTCCCTCTTCAGGTCTAGAAGCTGTTGTAGTCCCTCTTCAGCAGGTCTAGGAGCTGTTGTAGTCCCTCCTCAGGTCTAGAAGCTGTTGTAGTCCCTCCTCAGGTCTAGGAGCTGTTGTAGTCCCTCTTCAGGTCTAGGAGCTGTTGTAGTCCCTCCTCAGGTCTAGGGGCTGTTGTAGTCCCTCTTCAGGTCTAGGAGCTGTTGTGTCCCTCTTCAGGTCTAGGAGCTGTTGTGTCCCTCTTCAGGTCTAGGAGCTGTTGTAGTCCCTCCTCAGGTCTAGGAGCTGTTGTAGTCCCTCTTCAGGTCTAGGAGCTGTTGTAGTCCCTCTTCAGGTCTAGAAGCTGTTGTAGTCCCTCTTCAGGTCTAGGAGCTGTTGTAGTCCCTCTTCAGGTCTAGAAGCTGTTGTAGTCCCTCTTCAGGTCTAGGAGCTGTTGTAGTCCCTCTTCAGGTCTAGGAGCTGTTGTAGTCCCTCCTCAGGTCTAGGAGCTGTTGTAGTCCCTCCTCAGGTCTAGAAGCTGTTGTAGTCCCTCTTCAGGTCTAGGAGCTGTTGTAGTCCCTCCTCAGGTCTAGGAGCTGTTGTAGTCCCTCTTCAGGTCTAGGAGCTGTTGTAGTCCCTCCTCAGGTGTAGGAGCTGTTGTAGTCCCTCTTCTGGTCTAGGAGCTGTTGTAGTCCCTCCTCAGGTCTAGGAGCTGTTGTAGTCCCTCTTCAGGTCTAGGAGCTGTTGTAGTCCATCCTCAGGTCCAAGAGCTGTTGTAGTCCCTCCTCAGGTCTAGGAGCTGTTGTAGTCCCTCCTCAGGTCTAGAAGCTGTTGTAGTCCCTCTTTAGGTCTAGGAGCTGTTGTAGTCCCTCCTCAGGTCTAGGAGCTGTTGTAGTCCCTCTTCAGGTCTAGGAGCTGTTGTAGTCCCTCCTCAGGTGTAGGAGCTGTTGTAGTCCCTCTTCAGGTCTAGGAGCTGTTGTAGTCCCTTCTCAGGTGTAGGAGCTGTTGTAGTCCCTCTTCAGGTCTAGGAGCTGTTGTAGTCCCTCCTCAGGTCTAGGAGCTGTTGTAGTCCCTCTTCAGGTCTAGGAGCTGTTGTAGTCCCTCCTCAGGTGTAGGAGCTGTTGTAGTCCCTCTTCAGGTCTAGGAGCTGTTGTAGTCCCTTCTCAGGTGTAGGAGCTGTTGTAGTCCCTCTTCAGGTCTAGATCATGTGCGTACCAGAGACATTTGATGTGTGTGTTGTTCAGGAAGAGGCCTGGAGTTGACGACTCATGTAATGATGTTGAAAAGTCTTGGTCTCACACTGTTTCCTTGGGTTAGTCCTCAGTTCTGGGACAACAAGTCTGTTCTTTTGTCGTGGACTTTGACTGCACACTTATTGTGAAGGTCCATTGTTTTGATGATGTTTTTCTGTAATAACTGGAGCAGGACGCCCTCGTGCCAGATTGAGTCTCTCTCTCTCTGTCTCTGTCTCTCTGTCTCTCTCTCTGCCTGTCTCTCTCTCTGTCTGTCTCTCTGCCTGTCTGTCTCTCTCTCTTGTGAGCTGTGTGTTCCCTTGTCTAACCTCCCCTCCTTGTACTTCTCTTGCAGCGGGCGCATACATTATAAGTCTGTCTCTCTGTCTCTCTCTCTCTCTGTCTCTCTCTGTCTGTCTGTCTCTCTGCCTGTCTGTCTCTCTCTCTCTTGTGAGCTGCGTGTTCCCTTGTCTAACCTCCCCTCCTTGTACTTCTCTTGCAGCGGGCGCATACATTATAAGTCTGTCTCTCTGTCTCTCTCTCTCTCTGTCTCTCTCTGTCTGTCTGTCTCTCTGCCTGTCTGTCTCTCTCTCTCTCTTGTGAGCTGTGTGTTCCCTTGTCTAACCTCCCCTCCTTGTACTTCTCTTGCAGCGGGCGCATACATTATAAGGATATGTACAGTTTATTGCGAGTTATCTCCCCTCCCCTGGGCCTTGGCAAGAAATGCCCTCATAGGGTGGCCTGCAAGGTTTGGACCAAACACAACCTGCTCGCCTCTCAGAGACTGCCATGAATGTCGCTCTCTTTCACTTGTAGAACAAATGATTTGTTTGGGTTTGCATCATTCAGTTGTTCCTAAGCTCATTTCACCATTGAATCATTTCTTTTGCATTCTGACATGACGATGAGAATGTTTGGGACAATGCAGACATGTGACACACACTGACACACACGTGTAGACACACACTGGTCGTGGTGTGTGAAGCATGAGGTGGAGTTTGACTGATGTTTTCACTTTGACTTCAGTGTCATGTAGATGCTCGAGTCCACACTCTGCTCAGCCGTCCTCTTTATTTCTGCTTGCTGTCTAATTTTGCCTTGGCAGAAACGGTCCAGCATCGTTCTCGTTTGAGTTTGGGTGTGAGTGACAGTGAGGAGGGCGGGGTTACGTTCAGGCCAGTGTTCTCCAGCCATGTGCCATCAAGGCCCAACAGTCTGCTCATCAGTGCTTAAATATCTCCACTCCAGCTCCTGGATCTGCTCCTCGATCCGGAGCCACACCTAAATGGATCCATAGAGCTCTCGTACCTGATGTCACACGATCCTGTCATGTAACAATTGGAAATAAAACAACACCATTTTGGCAGAAACTCACACTGTTCAAATCCATAGATCCATAGATAGAATACCAACAACATACGGTGCAGCGGGAGAATCCTCTCTTTGAATAAAAAGTGAAGATAAACAAAACAGTCATGGACAAGTTTAAATGTATCACCACAGTCGTACACTTTCTGTGTCGTGATGACTTAATATCACATAATTATCTAACGTTAATTCACTTTCATATTTTGTTTCTTCTGTTATTGCAATGGCTAAGCGTCTCTATAGAGCAGGTCATTCTGTCGGCGTGGAATTAAAGTGTGCAGAGAACTCGGACTCTGAAACTGTTCCTGCCAACATGATGGTGTCATCAAACGGTGTGTCATGTGATGTCTGGAGCTCTATGTCCCGCCCTTCCACAAAGTTTTTTCCCTAAAATCCTGTAAACAAACAAAACAAACCCACAAATGGACACAGAAGAAAGGCAGAGGTAGACTCTGGTGCCTCCATGGCATATTTTTGTGAACAAAGCAGACGAAGATGTTAAAGCCTGAATACTAAAATAGTCCCAGAAGAATAGTTTCCTTTAGTTTTCCAACAAAGTCCTTTAAGGAATTGTAATGAGGATGTTAATTAATATGTAATAAGCAATAAACGTCTGTATGTCTGTGTAGTCCAATGTTTAAAAACAAAAACCTGCAGAAACATCCGAATGCTTTATGGAAAAATAAAGGAGTGATGGTCACGCTGTCATCTACAGTGCTGTAGAGCAGTGGTTCCCAACCTATTATATTTACAAGAATGAGGAAATCTCTGTTAAGCTGTCTGCGACTGGATGCTTCTTCAGAAACTGGTTACAGCATCTCAGTTTTACAGATACACTGTAAATAAAAACACTATTACAGCATCTCAGTTTTACAGATACACTGTAAATAAAAACGCTATTAAGGCATCTCATTTTTATAGATACACTGTAAATAAAAACGCTATTAAGGCATCTCAGTTTTATAGATACACTGTAAATAAAAACGCTTTACAGTTTTACAGATACACTGTAAATAAAAACACTATTACAGCATCTCAGTTTTACAGATACACTGTAAATAAAAACGCTATTAAGGCATCTCATTTTTATAGATACACTGTAAATAAAAACGCTATTAAGGCATCTCAGTTTTATAGATACACTGTAAATAAAAACGCTTTACAGTTTTACAGATACACTGTAAATAAAAACACTATTACCCCATCTCAGTTTTACAGATACACTGTAAATAAAAACACTATTACAGCATCTCAGTTTTACAGATACACTGGAAATAAAAACATTATTACCCGATCTCAGTTTTACAGATACACTGTAAATAAAAACGCTATTACAGCATCTCAGTTTTACAAATACACTGTAAATAAAAACACTATTACAGCATCTCAGTTTTACAGATACACTGTAAATAAAAACGCTATTACACCACTTCAGTTTTACAGATACACTGTAAATAAAAACGCTATTACAGCATCTCAGTTTTACAGATACACTGTAAATAAAAACGCTATTACACCACTTCAGTTTTGCAGATACACTGTAAATAAAAACACTATTACAGCATCTCAGTTTTACAGATACACTGTAAATAAAAACGCTATTAAGGCATCTCAGTTTTATAGATACACTGTAAATAAAAACGCTTTACAGTTTTACAGATACACTGTAAATAAAAACACTATTACCCCATCTCAGTTTTACAGATACACTGTAAATAAAAACACTATTACAGCATCTCAGTTTTACAGATACACTGGAAATAAAAACATTATTACCCGATCTCAGTTTTACAGATACACTGGAAATAAAAACATTATTACCCGATCTCAGTTTTACAGATACACTGTAAATAAAAACGCTATTACAGCATCTCAGTTTTACAAATACACTGTAAATAAAAACACTATTACAGCATCTCAGTTTTACAGATACACTGTAAATAAAAACGCTATTACACCACTTCAGTTTTACAGATACACTGTAAATAAAAACGCTATTACAGCATCTCAGTTTTACAGATACACTGTAAATAAAAACGCTATTACACCACTTCAGTTTTGCAGATACACTGTAAATAAAAACACTATTAAAGCATCTCAGATTTACAGATACACTGCAAATAAAAACGCTATTAAGGCATCTAAGTTTTATAGATACACTGTAAATAAAAACGCTTTACAGTTTTACAGATACACTGTAAATAAAAACACTATTACCCCATCTCAGTTTTACAAATACACTGTAAATAAAAATATTATTACCCGATCTCAGTTTTACAGATACACTGTAAATAAAAACACTATTACCCCATCTCAGTTTTACAGATACACTGTAAATAAAAACACTATTACAGCATCTCAGTTTTACAGATACACTGTAAATAAAAATATTATTACTCGATCTCAGTTTTACAGATACACTGTAAATAAAAACACTATTACAGCATCTCAGTTTTACAGAAACACTGTAAATAAAAACATGATTACCCGATCTCAGTTTTACAGAAACACTGTAAATAAAAACATGATTACCCGATCTCAGTTTTACAGAGACATTGTAAATAAAAACGCTATTACAGCATCTCAGTTTTACAGATACACTGTAAATAAAAACACTATTTCAGCATCTCAGTTTTACAGATACACTGTAAATAAAAACACTATTACAGCAGCTCAGTTTTACAGATACACTACATAAAAACACTATTACGACATCTCAGTTTTACAGATACACTGTACATAAAAACACTATTACGGCATCTCAGTTTTACAGATACACTGTAAATAAAAACACTATTACGGCATCTCAGTTTTATAGATACACTGTAAATAAAAACACTATTACGGCATCTCAGTTAAATAAAAACACTACTACAGCATCTCAGTTTTACAGATACACTGTAAATAAAAACGCTACTACGGCATCTCAGTTTTACAGAATGATCATGTTTGCTTGTTTCAGTTGTTCATTTGCAGAAGTGATGTAAGACTGTATGTATAAGTAACAGCCTGTTTTAAAGACCAGCAACCGCCTCAGGTTTCAACCAAACATGGCCAACATGACGGCACACGTGCTTCACTCGCTGAATGCACAGCACGGTTGTTTAAAGCAAGGAAATCCAAAAAGTTGGGATTGGGAACCTCTGCTGTACAATATAGAATGAAACCATCTCTGAGAGCAAACACTGAAGAACATGGTGTGCATTTGTTGTATAGACAGGGAGCACATTTCATTCATCATACAATTCAGCTGAATTACTCAAGTATTGTGACCAGCGTCTGAGGAACGACAGGGGCAGAATATCTGTGTGTGTGTGTGTGTGTGTGTGTGCAGGTATTACTAATTTTGTGGGGACCTGTTTACGCAGTCACATTATGGGGACTTGTCTTCCTTGTGGGGACATTTGTGACTACATTTTAAGGTGAAGATATGTTTTAAGGTTAGGTTGAGGTTAGGTTGAGGGTAAGGTCAGGGTTAGGATTAGGCCAGTAGTAATTGTGGTTAAGGTTAGAGTAAGTCTCCAGGAAATGAATATAAGTCAATGCAATGTCCCCTCAAGTCATGAATGTCCAACTGTGTGTGTGAGAGTGAGTGTGTTGTTTTTTGGGGCAGGGACATTAAACAGTCTTGTGTCCACTAGGTTCTTGACCTCTGTATCGTCCCCTGTGATGTCAGGGGACAAATCACTATGTTTGCTTTAAAATCTTTGGTCTTTGGCTCAAACTCAAAACTCAAAAGAAATAGTCACATGGTCAGTTCATCTAAATCATAAAAAGAAGATAATAGTGGACTGAGTGCATGCAGAAGTACTGCCAAGTGTTCGGGAACGTTACAAACATCCCGGTCATCACAATCCTATCTTTACAGTAACAATTCTATGACAAGTGTTGTAGGCAAGGCACCGAAGAAGAGTCTGGGTCAGTCCAAGTTCAGGTTCACCTTAGTCAGTCTTTTCTGACAGAGACTCAAGCTTGTTTCACTTTGTAAAACAATTGCTCCCCTGATTTTGAACTCATAGAAGACAGGAGTTGTTGCTGTGGTTCCTTCATGGCAAACAGAGCAGACAGAGTGCAGACAGAGTGCAGACAGCTCTACACTGACTGTCAACGTGTCTCATATCATCTGAGTTCAGAAAACCCAAACTATTCCTTCAGAGAAGAAAAGTACAAATGCTCGCATGTGGGTTCCAGAACATCAGAGCGCTCACACGGCCTCACCTCACAAAGTGATATTAGATGTTTTATTTAAAGTAGGTAGCAGATTTAATAAACTTTAAATTAACAACCACATTTTTCTTTTTTGTGAAGTAGATGAACTGACTGTCTGAAAGCCAAACATCTACAATAACCATTATCATGAATAGTAGTCACATGTGTAGATGCATGTGTGAGCAGAGGTTCCTGGTGGACACACCCCCTCAGTGATGGACTGCATTGACTCGTCCGCAGCGCTGCTTTTCAGCTGCCACTTCTATACGAGCGGAGAAAGAGGGCAACACCCAAACAATTTAAACCCAGGTCCCGTTTTCACCTCGCATAGAACGCTATCTCAACTAACTAACTAACTAACTAACTAAACTTCAAAAACACCCCCTCCTCCAGCCTTCCCTCTTCCTCCTCCTCCTCCTCTCTCCTCTGATAATAACCAGAGTAGAAGCTGTGAAAACACACACACACACCCTCGCTCTCTTTTTCTTTCTCTCTGTCTCTTACCACAGCAACCACATATTCACAGCGATCAGAAAATAACCTCTGTGTATTTGTTTCTCCTCATGTCTCCTCCTCCCTGAAACTCCTCCTCCTCTGTGTCCTCGTCCTCCCGCCCTCTGCCTTCTCCCCCCTCCTCTCCATGTTGTTTTTTATCTTTCTTTAATTTTCTCGTCGTCTGTCTTCGTTTGTCTGGTGTGTTTGTGTGTGTGTGTGTGTGTCTGTGTGTGTGTGTGTGTGTGTGAATGTGTGTGTGTGTGTGTGTGTGTGTGTGTGTGTGTTTGTTTGTGGCCACCCCAGCGGCCGGATCAGTTACACAGACATGTATCAGATGCTAAGACACATGTGTCCGCCGCTAGGCCTTGGGAAGAGGTGTCCCGCCCGGGTCGCTTATAAGGTAGACTCGCCCCCCACCTTACCCCTCCACCACAACCACCCCCCCGCTCTCTCTCTCTATCTCTATCTCTCTATTTCTCCCATCTCCACCCTCCCATCGCTAGGGAGGACACCCTCTCCTCCCACCTCTAGCCTTCCCTCCTTTTCCTCCAAGACCCCTCCTGTCCCAGCCTCCCCCCCTCCCCTCCTCAACCCCCTGCCTCCCTCCTCTCATTGTGCGTCCGTGGTGGTGGTGGTGAGCGCTGTCCTCTCTCCTGGGCTTTTTTCTGTCATCGTGCAGTGAAGTGAAGTGATAGTGGAGTGTTAGTGGGTCTTTTCTGTTTGACTTTGATTCCCTCCCGTCAAGCCGCAGGAGTGAGGGAACAGGGGAGACTTTGCTTGTCCCTCTGCAACCTGCACGGACGCAAGCACACACACACACACACACAGGCAAAGTATCTCCACATGCCTGTAATGAATTGAAGCAAGAATGAAAAGTTGAATTGGTATTTGTTTTGTAGTACAGGTACATGGAATATTAACTAAGCTTATATTGTAATCCTGTCTCTAAAGTCAGTTTAGTTGAACTTTTATTATGAATAAAATAAATGTAATGTGCAAGGCAAAACAAATCTAAAGTACATGCAAATGAATCCTAACATCAGGCCACATGTGTCTGATTATTTGCAGTTCATTATATCCTGCAAATGATTTGTGCTGCTCATCGCTGATTTACTTTGCATTATCATTCCATTCATTTATGCTTATGCTAAAATATATAGTTTACATAAACCAAAATCTTTAGAGCAAACTGCAGATATCTCACACTGTGCAAGTCTCTGCTAACGATGCAGGTGCAGAAGGACCGGCAAGGGTGTTCTGTGTTCAGTCCTCTGAGTCTCTGTTTCCTGTGGATGGCTCTGTAGTGCACATAACACACACGCCCACATGACTACACAATAAACGAGTAGGAAAAGTTCTGGCACAATGATTTGAGTGTTTTTGTCTTTTTTAGGACGCTTTCACACGTGAGATACATGTGTTTTTTTATACCTGAGAAACTTCTTTTTACCCCAGACCACCAGGGAAAAGATTTGGGTCAAGCATTTCAGCAACCACTGTCTCTTTGTCTTGTTGTCCACTCTGTCTTTCTGTTTCTCACTGACATCCAGATTCACCTAAAGGCTAAAGGTGGGCTGCTGTAGAGATGATGTAGTGGCTCAGGTGCTTTAGAGGAGAGGAAAGAGTTTGTGAAATTTGGATCGTTACATTTGCAAATATTGTGTCATCATCGCTGAAACAGGGAAAAGTGCTTATCACTGACAACACTGGACATATTCTCAGTGTTTCAGCAGAAGGACTGAAGAGGGAATTTTAGTTGCAGCAAGTGATAAATTCTCAGTTGTATTGTCAATAAAAACATTCTCCTTAATCCAGTGGATGAAAATAAGTGTGAAAAGGTCTACAGGAGCACAGGAAAGCTGTGGTCTGCAGGAGCACAGGCAGGCTGTGGTTTACAGGAGCACAGGAAAGCTGTGGTCTGCAGGAGCACAGGCAGGCTGTGGTTTACAGGAGCACAGGCAGGCTGTGGTTTACAGGAGCACAGGAAAGCTGTGGTCTATAGGAGCACAGCCTGCCTGTGGTCTACAGGAGCACAGCCTGCCTGTGGTCTGCAGGAGCACAGGCAGGCTGTGGTCTACAGGAGCACAGGCAGGCTGTGGTCTACAGGAGCACAGGCAGGCTGTGGTTTACAGGAGCACAGCCTGCCTGTGGTCTACAGGAGCACAGCCTGCCTGTGGTCTGCAGGAGCACAGGCAGGCTGTGGTCTACAGGAGCACAGGCAGGCTGTGGTCTACAGGAGCACAGGCAGGCTGTGGTTTACAGGAGCACAGGAAAGCTGTGGTCTACAGGAGCACAGCCTGCCTGTGGTCTACAGGAGCACAGGCAGGCTGTGGTTTACAGGAGCACAGGCAGGCTGTGGTCTGCAGGAGCACAGCCTGCCTGTGGTCTACAGGAGCACAGCTTGCCTGTGGTCTACAGGAGCACAGGCAGGCCAGTGAGCCCTGCGTGGCAGGCAGGTACACCAGCCTGTGACTACCTGTTAATACCACAGATAAGATAAATCAAATATTCCAGGAAAACATTATAGACCTGAGCTTCGACAGATACACCTTAGCAAACAAACACCTGGGTGTCAATTTTTCCTTCTTTTCATCTTTGACTCATTTTTGTTGAAACCTTTCTGATGCATATCTCTTTTCCTCTGTCCTTCTGCCTCTGCATCCACTGAGTCCCTCTGCTCTGTCTCCACCTGACCTCTCCTCCCTCTCTCCTCTTCTTCATCTTCACATTGTCCAATTGTCTTGGCAGTGGCCGTCATCACATACTTCAGCCATCAGAGCCTTCAAGTATTCATTGACACAAGTTCACAGAAAGAAAAAAGTCCATTAGAAGGAACTTCCTTGGTCTTTGTGTTGGAACAGAAAAGGTGACGTTAAACATCTGAAACCTTTGTGACAGTGATCACTCTGTGGCTACTTTTTGATCCTCCCTTCAGTGGACACTAAGCCTCACCTTCGCTTGGGTTGTGAACTTGACCTCTTCTTAGTAAACTTCTGTCAGTGTTGTTTTTAGTCCTCGTCTGTATCTCTTGTCCTGTTCTGTAATCTCTCCTCTTTCTTCTCCTCTCTCTACACACATGCACTCAGTTTTCTCTCTGTTACTCACAACAACAACAACACGTCTCTTCTCTTTAAATGTTTTCTCTCCCCCTCATTTCCCTTTTTATCTGTAACTGCATCTCATGACCAAGCATAGCTTCACCGAGTTTAAGTCAACTAACTCTTGTCCTGACCATGTGTCCCCTTTGATAGACCCCCCTCCCCTTACCCTTTACTACTACTACTACTACTACTGGTTGGTCCAAAACAAAACAACAGAAACAACATCAGTCATCTCTTTTTGATCTTCTTCTATGGTTTTTTTTCTTCTTTCAGGGAATATGCCACAACTCCTCTCTAACTCTGAGTCCCTCTAAAGACATTGCACCCGTTTGGCATTGAGAGAGATCTTGACTCGATATAAATACAAACATTACTGTTCAATTTGACTTTTAATAAGGGAAACAACAAATGTCAAAATAGTTAGAGAGCAAAAAAACATAAGATAATCTGTCAACCAATAGGATCAATCCACGTAGGCTGAGGATACTCTCTTTGCGCGGATGCACGGCTGCTTGTGTTGTGAACGTGGGTTTTGAAGGAGATTGGGTGGTAGAGGGATGGGGAGGCGGAAGACTCCGGGCGTGAAGTACAGGCATGCTGCATGTTCTGTGTCTGAGTATGTGGGGTTTTTGGTTTCCTAGCGGGGGCGTATCGTGTGTGGTGTTGCATGCTATCCCGCGCTCTCTGTCGCATGGCTACGGGCGACATCGAGCTCTGCCTGCCTCCTGCCGAGCGTTGTGGATGTTGGCCGATGCCCTTGGCCTGCCGCACACTTGGCTCTGGGCATGCCCGACACTCGCACACGCTCAGGGACACACACGCACGTACACAATCCCACCGCCATTGTATTACCGTGCTTGCCCATCGTGAGTGCCCAACGCTCATGTTCGTAGGCAAAGCCAATGGATGCCACGATAGGAACGGGCACGCGGCGCCAGGTGGCCTGCGCTTGTGTCGTTCTATCCACAGGTTTCTCCATTGGTTTTACCGAGTATAGACATGTAAAGACAGGGAACCTCCATACAGATAGGGGGAGCTCTATAGCAGATGCCTTAGTTAACTTCAAAAACAGCAGTCTCCTGAAAAATAGCAGAATTACACCAGTGATACTGTTATTGTTCCCCAGTCAACTTTGTCTCCAAAGGACTGCAATTAAGCGCCCTTAATTGCAGTCTGTGAAACACCTGTGTGTGAGTAGGTGTGTTAGGCTGTGATTAGTGGAGGCGGGCTGAGGTGTATGTGTCCCAGTATATCTATATATCTACTGTATGTGTGTAAAAACAGAGATGTGTCAATGCACCAACGCATTCACACATTTAGGGAACATGGGCACAGGTTGGGTCGGGGGCCATTTTGGCTCTGAATGTTCTTCCTTGTGGTTTTTCAGCTCTCACAGTCGCTTAGCAGCAGATGGCCCTCATTGGATAGTTGTGCTGTCATGTAGAGTATCACTGGACAAACAAACTTTTTTCACTCACTGTTGCAATTGTAAATACATGCACTAAAAAAATCACTTACATTCAACAGTCAGAACACAAGAACCTCTTGAAGATTAAATGAAGTAGAACTACAGTGAGACTAGATAACTCTTCACTTAAATTAAACCTGGACAAATCCAGTCCAATTCAAATTGGCTGTTGTCTATGGAGCTCTCTCAACCCCCACACCTCCAAACCCCGACCCACTCCCCCTTCCTGGAGGTTCAGGAACTGCGCCCTTTAGCCGGGACCAGTCCCGTTCTCATCCTCTCACCCTGACTGGCTCTCCACAGAGGCTGCTGCGCATGGATCTGCCGGTTGCCGATGACAACACGGTGCATTTTAACTCCACCCTCATGGCTCTGATCAGGACAGCACTGGATATAAAGATTGCGAAGGGTATGGTCCTAAAGTACTGTCACCCTTTAACCTCTGTCTGTTTGTCTCAGTGAGTTTCCTGTCAGTTTTCTGGATCTATCACCTCTCAATGATTGTGACTGTTCAACCAAAGACTATAAAACTGGGTCACACCAAGCCCATACTGGCTGTCAGGACAAGTGTTGGTCCAGCACTTTGGCTCTACAGTTGGCAGGTTGTTGAATGAAGAATGCCATGTTTCCACTACATGTTCCCAGCTCGCCTCGGCACGGCACGGCACGGCTCTAAACGGTTTGGTTGTGTTTCCATTACTATAGCACCTCATCACTTCACGGCTCGTTTTATACGCGACACACGCAAACTAGTGACTTGTGGTTTTCAGTGTAACTGAATGGTCAGAATCAGTTTATTAAAAGGATTTGTGCAGCTCTTCCTCCATGAGCGGAGCACAGACTCCGTCTGACACAGTCACTGGACTGAGACACAGCGGCAGGGTCTGTGATGCAGCTCACCACTCGCGACCGCGGCTTTCAGCAGTGCTGTCGCCAAATACACAAGACTCTTCTGTGAAATGATGAGATTTTAGACATTTCCTTGGTAATTGCTTTTAGGACTGTTGAGTATTTTTAACTGATCTTCAGTTCGACATTGTTCGGCTTGATTCTTGTGTCGGACGTCTTGCTCACGCCTCTTCCTATGACCGCACTCTGCCAATCAGTGACCGACAGTCTGACGACGCCACGCATAGTGTCGACTCAGCTCGCCTGGAACCTCACCAGAGCAGGTACTAGAAAAGTAGCAGGTACTGTCACTAATGGAAACACAAAATAATCACACCATGTCGAGGTGAGGCGAGGTGACAAAACTTCACAGCTACAGTAAATAAATAATAATCATTTTTTATTCATTTTGTTAGTAAGAGTGTTAGCCTTGGTGAACACAGCCAAGGCTGCCAGCAATTTCCCCCGACTGGTTAGCAGCAGGCTAAACACAGTTGTGTACAGAGGCATTGTGATCTACATGCGTTGGTCACGCCTCTTGAAAGTGGGAGGTGACAACACACCCTTTCCAGACTCAGATTTAGGTGCAGTCTGACGTTAGTGAAGAATACAGAATGTTTTTTTGTACAAAACTGTGCCGACTGTAACACTCATGTTTTGCTTTGTTTTGGTTGTTTGTGTATGCGTGTGAATGGACAATCTTTGTGTATGACTGGTTGTGGTCATGTTGATTCCGTGTGTGTGTGTGTGTGTGTAATGGTCGTGGTGCCCAGGAGGTGCAGACAAGCACCAGATGGACGCAGAGCTGAGAAAAGAGATGATGGCCATTTGGCCAAACTTATCCCAGAAGACGCTGGACCTGCTGGTCACACCACACAAGGGTAAGTCGTAGGAAAACTAAACAACATTGTGGTGTTTCTGTGTCCGATCACCAACTCACCAAGAGGACAGCTTCTACCAGTCAGTGTCATTCACTGCTTTGCATCTCCTGAACAAGCTACTACAACACACACTCAGCACATGCTTTAGAGCCATTTCTCCTTCTACTGACAACTATTAACATGAAAGTATGATTTCTCTGGCACTTTTATTGACTTGACAAACGGGGATTGGGTACCCTGCTATCCCAGCAGGCGACCCTTGGGGTTACAAGCCCACTTCCCTTCCACTCGGCCATGGGCTGCCCCCATTGTATGTATAGAGCCCATGAGCCGATACCATATCCTCCATCTGTATCTGCCCGACACTGGTCAACATCACCAGAGTGGATATTGGCAACATGTGATATAATCAATAACCCTTGAACATGGTGTAAGTGGTTCATTAAGCACCGTCTCTAAAGAACGCAGTATTCATGGGAGCTACTTATAAAAAGATGGACGTCTTCCAGTTTGGAAAGAATATCCGAGGAAGTAGGAAGGACTTGGAGGTTCACCTCCAATTTATAGGGTCACTAATTGGTTAGAATCTCAAGTTTCAGGTCACTTAAGTTGTATATTTAGGTTTCAAACACTGACATGGTGCTGGACAGACTGTGAATCTCTGTCACTCACTCACTCACTCACTCACTCACTCACTCCCTCAGGCCTGGTATCAGGAGGTGCCTGCTATAGAAGCTCCTCTATAGAAGTCTTTTCACTACAGGACACTGGATAAGTAAAACAGATCCACACTGAGAACTTATTCTATTGTAAGATCTACAATGATTCAGAATAAGGTCAATTAGGTGTTAACATGTTTTACTGTATACTTTTGCATGATTATCAGCAACTTTTGAGTTGACTTGTTACCAGGTCATTTAAAAGGAGCATAGGATATGTGTAAAATGAAGGTTTCAATGCTGGTGGACTTGTAGTCATGCCACTTTGAAAGCATGCACCAAATCAAAGCTCAGTGTTTTTTCTGACTCATCCAGACTCTGGGGAGACGTGTCCGGAGTCATGAGAAAAAAGATTGAGCTTCTGTTTTCTGAGAATCATCTTTCTTCGTGAGGTGGCTGCCTTGTCCTCACGCTTCACAATATAAAGACTTCAGATTAAATATACGATATAAGCTTTGATATGACTAGAAAACAGCGTTTAGAGAGTTACAGGTGCAGCATCTGCCTGTGAAAAGACTACTGGCTTCTGTTGTGTTAGTAACTGTACAGTGTTGTGATGTTGTTGTTGTGCACCAGTGAGTGAGCTCAGCTGTTTTCAGTCACACTCTTTCTCTTTTCTTATATATGAAGGTTATTTCACTTTTATTTGTCAAATGAATTGTTATTGAATGAAAGTATTTATCGTCATTATTTTTGAAATGTTTTTCTTTCATAGATCGACACCCTGAAATATTGAGATCTTTCTCAATTTGTAACAATAAGAATAATAATCAATGAAGAATTGAATGTTTATGTTTTATAGCTGGTTCCACCTTCTCAAGTCTCTGCTGCCAAATACTGATTTATAGAATCACATGTCATGTTATTTTTACAGAGAGATAAATGGATGAAACAGGATGTTGTCTCTCCTGCTGGTGCACATGTTCTGGTGACTTTTATGGTGATGTGTGTAGGTGTTTGTCTTGTCCCCCAGTCCCATCCCCCCCCCACGGCTCAGGGTCCCATCTCGCTCGGGTCTAATCTTGCAGGGTAACTTGTCATTTTTTCAGCAGCCACAGACTTGACAGTGGGCAAAATCTACGCCGCCATGATGATCATGGAATACTACCGGCAGAGCAAGACCAAAAAACTGCAGGCCCTGCGTGAGGAACAGGTAGAAATGTCCTGAATGTAGACAGACCTCTACTCTCTCTCCTCCTCCTCCTCCTCCTCCTCCTCCTCCTCCTCCTCCTCTCTCCCACAGACCGAATGTTGTTTATGGATTTTAAAGCATAAGAGCTGCATCTTATGGATTTAAATTCCGCTGAAACTCCCAGCAACTTTCTCCTCAGCCTGTGCTGTTCCCTGTAAGCATGTCACCTGAAAATGATCCTTTCTCTGGCACCTTTCTTCTTTTTACTCGTTGCTTGCTTACAGAGGCATCGAGTTGTTTTGATTTCTCTGGCTAGTTAAAAAAGCGTTTCCCTTCTCAACCCTGTCTTTTAAAATCGACAGTGCTGTACATTCCCACACAACTCAACTGCATTTTCTCCCAGATGAAGTTGAAGTGACACAGATTCCAGTTTATAGATGATTATCATAAATCTCATTTATTACTTTAAGCCAAAAAATACCACAAGCAATGGTAGTGGTAATAGAGTTAAATAAAGACTGTGAACAAGAAATGTTACATTGTTCCATCTGTTAACATTTAAATGTGATATTTTGACAAATTGTATCATATTTATTATGTCAACCATTCCAAAGGGAAGTAGTTCACACGTATTTGAGGCAGGAGGTGGAGGTCGTGGCATGAAACACAGTGAGACGAGACGTCCAGGAATTCTTGCAAATGAAAACAAAGATCCTGATGAAAGTCACATCCAGACTGACCAAGAACTAGAGTAACAGATAATCGTCCATGTCAACAGTGATGTCCTCAAAGGTCACCTCAGTTGGTGACCTTTGAACAGTTTACACTCACTGTTGCAATTGTAAATACATGCACTAAAAAAATCACTTCCATTCAACAGTCAGAACACAAGAACCTCTTGAAGATTAAATGAAGTAGAATTACAGTGAGACTAGATAACTCTTCACTTAAATTAAACCTGGACAAATCCAGTCCAATTCAAATTGGCTGTTGTCTATGGAGCTCTCTCAACCCCCACACCTCCAAACCCCGACCCACTCCCCCTTCCTGGAGGTTCAGGAACTGCGCCCTTTAGCAAACCAAACATTAACACCACAGCCAGACTTTTATTTTGAAATCGTGAGGTTACATGTCACAACAAAAGAATTCTGCATTTTTACTTCTCAAAGGTTTAATGAGAATAATTTCTTTAAAGCCGTTACTTTGCTTCCTGTAAGTCAGTTTATGTCAGTGTGGTGTCCACCTGAGACACTTAAGATCCGTCTCATTTCAAACATTCTAACCATAGACACAAAACACACACAGTGTTACAAATGTAGGTCTGAAGTGTGTTTATCTCTGTGGATGAGGAAAAATCAGTGACTTCATTCTGGTCCTGAAAACACATTCCTTATGATTATGTCGTTGAAAAAGAGTCTTTGTCATGTGGGAATGTACATTTGAGGATTTCAGGAGACAAGGTTGTGCTTCTCCTCTGAGCATGGTGACCAGGAGGGTCCGTCGTGTGTTACATATCGATGATGATGATGATGATGATGATGATGATGATGATGTATCGTCGGTGAATGCCTGAGATGCACTCGCTCCCTCCCTCTGTGTGTGGTAAACACGCCTCCTCTCATGTAAAGCCTCCAAACATGAGTTAAACACAATCACGACCTCGTCCACACTGACTAAGACACATCACAGCAAAGTGAAGGAGGGTTTGGATTGGAGAGAATGTTGATCACATGATGTGCTGGTACTGTATGAGTGGACAGGTCCACATCAGCAGTCTGTCTCACTTTGTCCCGCTGTCTGTACATCGTCTCTGTGTCCCTTTAAAGACAGATGACACTGCTGGTTTCCCTGGTCCTTTGTCCTTTAATCATCATGAATGTATGTTGTTCTATGTTTGCATCATGTTTATAATTTCTTTATGAAATATTACAAAGATGTAATCACCTGAGAAAAAAGAAACATGAAATAACAATGATGAGATTAAAAAAATAAAGATTCATTCATAAATAAATAAACTTTAATGAAATGAAATACATTAAGAACATAAGCACATTTGATGTTAAATCACATAGAAAATACCTGTAATGTCATAATGGCATTGACTGACTGTGATGTTTTTGTCAGGAGCACATAAAATGTGTCAGAAGGGAAAACCAGAGTGTGGATTCTATCTTTAATCTCTCTCCTGTGTCCTCATCGTGTCCTTCTCATTGTCTCTGTCCCTCTGATGTTCTCCCTTTATCCTTCCAGGACGCGATGAGACCTTGACTTATCAAGCTCTCCCTACTTTTCCCTAAGTGTCTTTCACCAACAAGTGTTTTTCTCCAGTCTCTGTGTGTGTTCATGATTCCCCCTGTCTGTCTGTCTGTCTGTCTGTCTGTCTGTCTGTCTGTCTGTGGTGATCAGTGGGATGTTGAGTGGGGTTTCCAGTGTCACAGTTGCTGTTATTTTCTCTTGTTCTCCATGATTGGTGGTTGAGGTGAACCAGACTCAGCACAGGATGAGTTTCTCCGTCCTTTTGTTTTTAGTGTTGTTTATTCAAGCGTGGAGGCTTTAAGTTAACAAGTGGATAGATTCCTATTTTTCATGATCAGAGGCTTCATGTTGAGCTTTTCCTCTTCAATCATCAATCTCAACATAATATTTCACGACCACCTTGAGGGAATTTCTTCACTTGTGCTGTATTTCCACCGCCTCGCCTCAGCTCGGCACGGTTTCGGTTGCATCTCCACAACCTACTCAATGTGGGCGGAGTCATTACTGCATGGCTGCATGAAACTGCTGTGACTTTGTTTTACACGTGTGACACACACACACACACACACACGAGTGACTAGTGACTTGTAAAGCAGTGACAAAGTTACCAGCAGCAGTTTTCAGTGTAACTAGACTCAGTTCAGTTGTTCCTCCATGACCGGAGCACAGACTATGGAAATACTACTTAAACCATGGCGAGGCGAGCCGGTGGAAATACAGCATTAAACAGAAGGATGAAGTGGACAGAGATGTGTGGTCAGAGCTTGTTGTGACTACTTTACCTTATGAACATGTGTCAGGAAGGAATATTTCTTTTGAATCCTTTCAAGTTTGGTACAAACGTTCACATGGATTTATTGATGAGCTGGTCAAAGATCTCTGTGAGCCTACAACATCCTTTTATGATTGTCTTGTGATGAATGTCCCATTCATTTGAATTTATAATGTTTCTCTATGTCATGTTGCAGGGTGACCTTGAAAAGCAACTTCCTTGTTGTAAACAAAGGATGATGATGGTTAAATTTGGCAGAAATGTTCACTTACTGCTGAGGTGTGACATGAATATCCACCAGTGTCTGTGATGGTCCATGTCGAGCCCACACTGAGCACACATGCCGGCTTCAGCTGTGACAACAGAGTGGAATGGATCTGGCGAGCATGTGTGGAACCATGACACATACATGTGATCAGATCACACACGTAACTCTCTGCAGACGTGAAAGTATGAACAAACTGACTCATGGATGAATTTGGGTCACAGTGGTCTCACCAAACATGCTTTAGGCCCAACAGTCACATGCACACATGAGAGGAACAGTCAATCTGTCACGAAGAACCTTTGACCTTCTTAGCAGATACATGTCTGCCCCTCAGTTATGACCACACTGCAGATACTTCTATGTCAGGAAAGCTGTAGAGATGTTCTTCAGTGGACGTCTGCTGAAGTATGAAGAGTGTTCAGCAGTGACTTACAGTTAGACTTTTTTAATTGTTGAATCCCCAGGGTTAACTACTTACACAACTACTTAAAGGTAAAGGAAACGTTTTCACTATATATCAGAGGTTTTAATCACCAACGTTACCTTAAAAAGTCAAAGATCCTACTCACTGTAAATAAACCGTTAATGAAGGAGCTGGGTTATAGTTTAGCCAAGGCTGTACGTGAGGGTAAGATCAGAGGAAGCCTGGTTACAGTCTTCTCTGTTGTTTTCCTCAAAGTCTCAACTGTGCCACATGGAGCATGACCACTGAGTGTGCATGGTCAGCGTGGCCACGTGCATGTGCTGTCATGGACACTGGTCAATGACGATGTTCTGTTGTGCAGACCTACGTGGACCTCTGTGTACTCGCAGATTCTGGGCCTAAGAAGCAGCTGCAAACACATTTGTCTCACATCAGCTCACATCAGCTCACGTCAGCTCAGATCAGCTCACGTCAGCTCAGATCAGCTCACGTCAGCTCAGATCAGCTCACGTCAGCTCAGATCAGCTCACGTCAGCTCACATCAGCTCACGTCAGCTCACATCAGCTCAGATCAGCTCAGATCAGCTCACGTCAGCTCAGATCAGCTCACATCAGCTCACGTCAGCTCAGATCAGCTCACGTCAGCTCAGATCAGCTCAGATCAGCTCACGTCAGCTCAGATCAGCTCACGTCAGCTCAGATCAGCTCAGATCAGCTCAGATCAGCTCACGTCAGCTCAGATCAGCTCACATCAGCTCAGATCAGCTCAGATCAGCTCAGATCAGCTCACATCAGCTCAGATCAGCTCACATCAGCTCAGATCAGCTCAGATCAGCTCACATCAGCTCACATCAGCTCAGGTCAGCTCAGATCAGCTCAGATCAGCTCACATCAGCTCACGTCAGCTCAGATCAGCTCACATCAGCTCACATCAGCTCAGATCAGCTCACATCAGCTCACGTCAGCTCAGATCAGCTCACATCAGCTCACATCAGCTCAGATCAGCTCACATCAGCTCACATCAGCTCAGATCAGCTCAGATCAGCTCACATCAGCTCACGTCAGCTCAGATCAGCTCACATCAGCTCACATCAGCTCAGATCAGCTCACATCAGCTCACGTCAGCTCAGATCAGCTCACATCAGCTCACATCAGCTCACGTCAGCTCAGATCAGCTCAGATCAGCTCACATCAGCTCACGTCAGCTCACATCAGCTCACATCAGCTCAGATCAGCTCACATCAGCTCAGATCAGCTCAGATCAGCTCACATCAGCTCACATCAGCTCACATCAGCTCAGATCAGCTCAGATCAGCTCACATCAGCTCACATCAGCTCAGATCAGCTCAGATCAGCTCACATCAGCTCACATCAGCTCACATCAGCTCAGATCAGCTCAGATCAGCTCACATCAGCTCAGATCAGCTCACATCAGCTCACATCAGCTCACGTCAGCTCAGATCAGCTCACATCAGCTCACATCAGCTCACGTCAGCTCACGTCAGCTCAGATCAGCTCAGATCAGCTCACATCAGCTCACATCAGCTCACGTCAGCTCACGTCAGCTCAGATCAGCTCACATCAGCTCACATCAGCTCACGTCAGCTCAGATCAGCTCACGTCAGCTCACGTCAGCTCAGATCAGCTCACATCAGCTCACATCAGCTCACGTCAGCTCAGATCAGCTCAGATCAGCTCAGATCAGATCATCTCAGCTCAGATCAGCTCAGATCAGCTCAGATCAGCTCAGATCAGCTCACGTCAGCTCAGATCAGCTCAGATCAGCTCACATCAGCTCACATCAGCCTCACGTGCCTGAGGAGGTTTGAAGATGAATCTCACTCGTTTAGCATTCGGCCTGTAGCTCCCAGGCTGTGGAGGGTCATGACACTAGCTGTAGTCAGTCACTCCTGCAGGGACTCCATTACCCAGGAGCCCCCTGGATTTAAAGCACCCTGATCTCATGACCTGGTTCAGTGTCAGATGTGTACGACCCACAAAAATGACATTTTACTCCAAAGACTCCTGGCAGAGGAAAAATATGTTTGAGTAAAATGTCTTTTTAATAATGTGTGAGTGGTTTTCTGAGCTGTAAGGTCAAGTTTCCCTCTGACACAGATCTGAGAACAGCTCTTAAACTCAGCTGGCCTCCGATCAGTCGTCTGCTGGGGAACTTTACCTTGAATACCCACAGCTGTGTGCTTGCTGGTGGCGCCCCCGTGTGGGTGCATGCTGCGAGTGCATCCTGTGTTTGTGTCCTGTGTCTGCCCCCCTGAGTGTGCCTGATGCCAGCCTGCAGGCCATGTCGTGTATCTCACACAGAACCGAACGCCATTAATGTTTCAGCGCATGGAGCCAACGCCTGAGGACGGCCAGGGGGGCCAGGGCGTGAACGGCCCCCCCAGCTCACAGCCGGACAACATCAACAGCATGTGAGTCAGTGTGTATTCACTGTACAGTGACAGTAATGTTGGTATACATCTGTGAATGGTCTGTCTGTTGAAGTTGCTCCCTAAAACCTTGTTTCAGATTTTCCTGATTTAGTTTGAATTCTTGATTTTGGGGAAAATTCATGTTTGGGCTCAGTGGTGCTGCCTACACTGCAACGAATAAATAAATAATTAATGACACAAATAAGGCTTTTCACAACTCACACTCATGGATATGTCTGTTTTCTTTGACTTGCTTGAAACCAGATCATCCTTATTTGCTTTAATTGCTGCCTTTGGAGCTTTTAGTTAGATCATGAGAAATGCTACATCTATATACATCTATATCGAATAACTAAATATTGTCTGCCCTCAAATATTCGTATTCCCTTTGTCCAGGTATTTATTTAACTGTGTGACACACAAACTTTACCTTTTCACACTTTAACATCAGAATTTGACAATATTTATAGAGTTTGGTTTTATTTAGAAAATACACATTTTTCATTCCTGTTGCTTAAAACTCACTCTGTAAATTTGTTTTAGAGGTTTATGATTTTCCTGATGTGTGTGTGTGCCAGACCTCCTGAGGGTGGCATGACCGAGAGCCAGTCATGGGTGACGGCCAAAGCCCAGGAAATGTTCCAAAAGACGAGTAACTGGAGCCCGGACGGACCGTACCCTGATGACCTCCATGACAACCGGCACAACCCCCAGGTATGACTAACACTAACATTGTAACCTGCCTGCATGAGCCCACGTTAGTTCAACGGTACACTTTGATTCCTGGTTGTCATCAGAAGTTCATGAAATGTTTATTACGACACAAAATCAGCTCTGAGGGACCAAACAGGAAGCACTGAAGACACACACATTGTCTGTTGCATGTCAACTGAAAGTGAAGTTAACAACATAAAAGAAAAAGCATCATCAAGGTAAAGAGACGTGTCTCATAAAGTGCTTTCATCAAAGTCACTGAGGGTCAGCTGATGGAAAACAACAATGACCAACCCAACCTGTTATTGTCCTGCACCATATACTGCAAACCTGCATAGGACTGAGGTTAAAGGGGACATTGAATGCTCGTATCGCACATGTATGTGAGTTATGGAGGTCTACTCACATATATTAACTTGTTTTCATGGTCACGTATATGTTAGTCATGGAGGTCTACTTACATATATTAACTTGTTTTCATGGTCACGTATATGTTAGTCATGGAGGTCTACTTACATATATTAACTTGTTTTCATGGTCACGTATATGTTAGTCATGGAGGTCTACTTACATATATTAACTTGTTTTCATGGTCACGTATATGTTAGTTATGGAGGTCTACTTACATATATTAACTTGTTTTCATGGTCACGTATATGTTAGTTATGGAGGTCTACTTACATATATTAACTTGTTTTCATGGTCACATATATGTTAGTTATGGAGGTCTACTTACATATATTAACTTGTTTTCACGGTCACGTATATGTTAGTTATGGAGGTCTACTTACATATATTAACTTGTTTTCATGGTCACGTATATGTTAGTTATGGAGGTCTACTTACATATATTAACTTGTTTTCATGGTCACGTATATGTTAGTTATGGAGGTCTACTTACATATATTAACTTGTTTTCATGGTCACATATATATGTTAGTTATGGAGGTCTACTTACATATATTAACTTGTTTTCATGGTCACGTATATGTTAGTTATGGAGGTCTACTTACATATATTAACTTGTTTTCATGGTCACAAATATATGTTAGTTATGGAGGTCTACTTACATATATTAACTTGTTTTCATGGTCACATATATGTTAGTTATGGAGGTCTACTTACATATATTAACTTGTTTTCATGGTCACATATATATGTTAGTTATGGAGGTCTACTTACATATATTAACTTGTTTTCATGGTCACATGTATGTTAGTTATGGAGGTCTACTTACATATATTAACTTGTCTTCATGGTCACATGTATGTTAGTTATGGAGGTCTACTTACATATATTAACTTGTCTTCATGGTCACGTATATGTTAGTTATGGAGGTCTACTTACATATATTAACTTGTTTTCATGGTCACGTATATGTTAGTTATGGAGGTCTACTTACATATATTAACTTGTTTTCATGGTCACGTATATGTTAGTTATGGAGGTCTACTTACATATATTAACTTGTTTTCACGGTCACGTATATGTTAGTTATGGAGGTCTACTTACATATATTAACTTGTTTTCATGGTCAGGTATATGTTAGTTATGGAGGTCTACTTACATATATTAACTTGTTTTCACGGTCACGTATATGTTAGTTATGGAGGTCTACTTACATATATTAACTTGTTTTCACGGTCACGTATATGTTAGTTATGGAGGTCTACTTACATATATTAACTTGTCTTCATGGTCACGTATATGTTAGTTATGGAGGTCTACTTACATATATTAACTTGTCTTCATGGTCACGTATATGTTAGTTATGGAGGTCTACTTACATATATTAACTTGTTTTCATGGTCACGTATATGTTAGTTATGGAGGTCTACTTACATATATTAACTTGTTTTCATGGTCACGTATATGTTAGTTATGGAGGTCTACTTACATATATTAACTTGTCTTCATGGTCACGTATATGTTAGTTATGGAGGTCTACTTACATATATTAACTTGTCTTCATGGTCACGTATATGTTAGTTATGGAGGTCTACTTACATATATTAACTTGTTTTCATGGTCACGTATATGTTAGTTATGGAGGTCTACTTACATATATTAACTTGTTTTCACGGTCACGTATATGTTAGTTATGGAGGTCTACTTACATATATTAACTTGTTTTCATGGTCACATATATGTTAGTTATGGAGGTCTACTCACATATATTAACTTGTTTTCATGGTCACGTATATGTTAGTTATGGAGGTCTACTTACATATATTAACTTGTTTTCATGGTCACATATATGTGAGTTATGGAGGTCTACTTACATATATTAACTTGTTTTCATGGTCACATATATATGTTAGTTATGGAGGTCTACTTACATATATTAACTTGTTTTCATGGTCACGTATATGTTAGTTATGGAGGTCTACTTACATATATTAACTTGTTTTCATGGTCACATATATGTTAGTTATGGAGGTCTACTTACATATATTAACTTGTTTTCATGGTCACGTATATGTTAGTTATGGAGGTCTACTTACATATATTAACTTGTTTTCATGGTCACGTATATGTTAGTTATGGAGGTCTACTTACATATATTAACTTGTTTTCATGGTCACGTATATGTTAGTTATGGAGGTCTACTTACATATATTAACTTGTCTTCATGGTCACGTATATGTTAGTTATGGAGGTCTACTTACATATATTAACTTGTTTTCATGGTCACGTATATGTTAGTTATGGAGGTCTACTTACATATATTAACTTGTCTTCATGGTCACATATATGTTAGTTATGGAGGTCTACTTACATATATTAACTTGTTTTCATGGTCACGTATATGTTAGTTATGGAGGTCTACTTACATATATTAACTTGTTTTCATGGTCACGTATATGTTAGTTATGGAGGTCTACTTACATATATTAACTTGTTTTCATGGTCAGGTATATGTTAGTTATGGAGGTCTACTTACATATATTAACTTGTTTTCACGGTCACATATATGTGAGTTATGGAGGTCTACTTACATATATTAACTTGTTTTCATGGTCACGTATATGTTAGTTATGGAGGTCTACTTACATATATTAACTTGTTTTCATGGTCACGTATATGTTAGTTATGGAGGTCTACTTACATATATTAACTTGTCTTCATGGTCACGTATATGTTAGTTATGGAGGTCTACTTACATATATTAACTTGTTTTCATGGTCACGTATATGTTAGTTATGGAGGTCTACTTACATATATTAACTTGTTTTCATGGTCACATATATGTTAGTTATGGAGGTCTACTTACATATATTAACTTGTTTTCACGGTCACATATATGTTAGTTATGGAGGTCTACTTACATATATTAACTTGTTTTCATGGTCACATATATATGTTAGTTATGGAGGTCTACTTACATATATTAACTTGTTTTCATGGTCACGTATATGTTAGTTATGGAGGTCTACTTACATATATTAACTTGTTTTCATGGTCACGTATATGTTAGTTATGGAGGTCTACTTACATATATTAACTTGTTTTCATGGTCACATATATGTTAGTTATGGAGGTCTACTTACATATATTAACTTGTTTTCATGGTCACATATATGTTAGTTATGGAGGTCTACTTACATATATTAACTTGTCTTCATGGTCACATATATGTTAGTTATGGAGGTCTACTTACATATATTAACTTGTTTTCATGGTCACATATATATGTTAGTTATGGAGGTCTACTTACATATATTAACTTGTTTTCACGGTCACGTATATGTTAGTTATGGAGGTCTACTTACATATATTAACTTGTTTTCATGGTCACGTATATGTTAGTTATGGAGGTCACGCATGGTCACATATATGTTAGTTATGGAGGTCTACTTACATATATTAACTTGTTTTCATGGTTAAAAATGTCCTAATCGCTGCAAACGAGCCGATCAAAATATCTCCTCACTGACGCTTTCGTCAGCCGCGCTGTTTCAGACCAAAACCACACCCCCAGAATGTGGACTGTGTTGTGATTGGCCAGCCAACGAGAGCTTTCCTACTGTCCTGTGATTAGCCAGTTACCTGTAAGTGATGTAATAGATAGGCCAGCTCTCAGATACACAGCTCCCCCTCTGGCACGGTGGATGCTCTGCATCTCAGCAGCTACAACGAGAGTAGTTCTTTCTTCTTCTGCGGTTGAATGTACACAACCAGATGTGCCCGGACTAGTGCCTGCACCAGGAGGCGCTACGGTGGTGAGAGGAGTGGTGAGGTTTACTGATGACATCATCAACATACGGAAGTGCCGATCCACGTCGCAGAGCCCAGGAAAACAATAAAAGCTTATTTTCTCAGCAGTAGCTGAAGTGTTTGTTCTGAAACTTTAGGGTTTCATAAACGAGGTCATGACGCAGATACACACACAAACGCAGCGTTAATTGGAGCTTCCGCTCTATGTGGCCTTTAACGTTAGGGCCAAGAAAAGGCCAAGGGGGAGACTAAGGAATAAAATGTTGTGGGTGGAAAACTCCTGTCCTCACCAGCAGATGGCAGTCGTCTGTATTCATCAGTGAGAAGAAGAATCCAGAGGGTGGTCGTCACAAACACAGATGAGCTTATAGCTGACAGTCGTAGTTGTTTTTGAGGGTTGATATATGAGCTCCTTGTGGAGAATCCATGTATCTGCTCGTCTTCTGAGTCGCAGTGGTCAAACCCCGCGCCCCGATGACGGCCATCATGACGCTGTGTCCTGGGCTTTATGGGTTTAGGCTAAATCTGATGTGACGCCACTGAAGTCCTTGTTAAATGGGTGTGATGAGGTCGATGTTGCAGCTGCTGTTGCTGTCACGCTCTGATTCAAACCTCCTCGGCTTCCTTTCTTTATCCTCGTGTTCACGTCTCCTGTGTTCTCTTAAACTCTCCTCCTCCCTCCACACTCTTGTCTCCTGAATCCCTTGGTAGGTGTTCCCTCCGTACTCCACAGCACATCAGCCAGGAAACGTCCTTCATGTTTTACTTTGGCTGTTGATTTTGTTTGTGTCACAGTTCCAAGCAAAATCCAATTTGATGTGGCAAAATAAGAATATATGCGCTTCTATATTATAGAAACTATATATATGTACATATATATATATATATTATAGTCAACTTAGAGCACAACTGATTTATCAATAAATATCAGCTGATATAAGCCTTTGATCTTTGACGGACTAAACTATGAAAACCAGTTTGAAATGTAATTATTATTATTTCTTTTGTAAAATGTTTAGTAAGATTTTTACAATACAGTTTACTGTTGTCATTGAGGTGAAATCTCCTTGATGTATTTTATATTTAGAATGTGCTGTATATGACAGCTAATATATTAGAAACATTTGATCAATATCAGTATTGATTCCAAATCACTACATCAGTTGGGCTCTAAGTCAAATTCATATCCAGCTCATTGAAAATGTTCATTGGTTATTTCTTTCACTACTTTTTGTAAGTTGCATAAATTCAAGGGACATCATACATTTTCTGGGAAATGTAGTCAGTTAATCTCATCCTAGAGCCCCTCCCCCCTGTCAGAGACCCCTCCCTCCACAGATAGTGGTCACGCCCCCCTCTGGTTGTGTTTTACAGACGGTAGAGATGAGGGAGATGGGGCGGGACGGGTACTCCGACACTGAGCCCTATCACCCAGTGGATGGGCATGGGCGGACCCTCTCCATGCCCCGCCTCTCAGCAGACAACCAAGTGAGCACCTTCATCCCACCACTGTCATCATCATCATCATCAGTGTTATGGAGCTTGTTAGCAGAGTGAAGTGAACAGTAAAAGTTTCTCTAAAACAAAAACATTTAGATTTGTAATAAAATATTAAAAATATGTTTATGTTTATGTTAATATTGCTAGTATTCATACTTCATATATTTTTACATTTTACGATCATTGATACAAAAGTTTGACTTTCATCTATTTGTGTTACTGTTAAAATAGTTTTATAGAATAGAATAGAATTTATTATGCATTTAATATTTATTTATTGATTGATTTACTTTTTATTGATGGGTCAGGGTTAATCCATTGATTTGAACAATAACATTTCCCTTTTATCCTCAGTGGTTTGCTTTTATCCACTTTTTATTGATTTCAAAACGTTTATTTATTAATTTTTTTACATCTCGAGTGTTTGGAATCAACTTTTAGGATGCAACAAAAAAAAAGAAAAATCAGAGAGGCTTTTTTAATGTTGCTTCCCTCTGTGTGGTTCCTCTGTCTTCCCTCACGCTCTTCATCCCTCACCCTCACCCTCACCCTCCACTCCTCGAGTGTCATAGATACATATTTTCATATATATCTATGAGATGAACATGTATAGAATACAATATCTATCCCATGTCCATTCAATCCTTGGTGTGTCTGTCGTGTGTAAACTGTGGCCAGAGTTACTGAGATATCATGACAGACTGTGGAGTGTGCACTTCATCAGTGAGGGTTAGTCAGCAGCAGTGTGAGAGTGAAAGGTGAGTCCTAACCTGTCGTAGTAGCATGAGCAAATGAGTCAAACTTAGGCAGAAAATAAATGCTCTGTATTGTAGAAATACGTTTTCCAGATTTCAGCTAATCTTCCACATGACTGTGGTTTGTATAAAGTCATGTGACCACATGTGGACGTAGTTTGCAGTGGGACTGGTGAACAGCCACCTCAACACTGTGATGTTTCAACATGTGTGTTGTGTATTTTCCCATTTAGAGGAAAGTGGAGAGTGGAGAGTGTTTGATTGACAGCTGAGTGAGTGTGTGAATGGAGCCGGTCAAATATCAAAACAGGAGACTGTGTACAGTCTGTGGTCACATGATAATCAACAGCTAACAAACAACAGTATGACCAACAGCTTGAATACAGAGGTACACACTCATACAGCAACTGTCCTCCACTGCTGAAACAACGTCACACGACTGCAGCAAACCATGAAATCTCTGAATTCACGCCTGATCCTCTCGTCTTTGCACTGAACTGAAATCTGTGAACACACCTGAAATCTGCTGTCACTGAAGTGTGTGTGTGTGTGTGTGTGTGTGTGTGTGTGTGTGTGTGTGTGTGTGTGTGTGTGTGTGTGTGTGTGAAACTGATTCTCCACTTCAGTCCAGTATCCCACAACCCTACATGTTTTTGTTGAACACAATGTATCATGCTTTTACAAACATAGTATGTATCGTACATATATACATGTAGTGCTTTTACAAACATAGTATGCATTGTACATATATACATGTAGTGCTTTTACAAACATAGTATGTATTGTACATATATACATGTAGTGCTTTTACAAACATAGTATGTATCGTACATATATACATGTAGTGCTTTTACAAACATAGTATGCATTGTACATATATACATGTAGTGCTTTTACAAACATAGTATGCATTGTACATATATACATGTAGTGCTTTTACAAACATAGTATGTATTGTACATATATACATGTAGTGCTTTTACAAACATAGTATGTATCGTACATATATACATGTAGTGCTTTTACAAACATAGTATGCATTGTACATATATACATGTAGTGCTTTTACAAACATAGTATGCATTGTACATATATACATGTAGTGCTTTTACAAACATAGTATGTATTGTACATATATACATGTAGTGCTTTTACAAACATAGTATGTATCGTACATATATACATGTAGTGCTTTTACAAACATAGTATGCATTGTACATATATACATGTAGTGCTTTTACAAACATAGTATGCATTGTACATATATACATGTAGTGCTTTTACAAACATAGTATGCATTGTACATATATACATGTAGTGCTTTTACAAACATAGTATGTATTGTACATATATACATGTAGTGCTTTTACAAACATAGTATGTATCGTACATATATACATGTAGTGCTTTTACAAACATAGTATGCATTGTACATATATACATGTAGTGCTTTACAAACATAGTATGCATTGTACATATATACATGTAGTGCTTTTACAAACATAGTATGTATTGTACATATATACATGTAGTGCTTTTACAAACATAGTATGTATCGTACATATATACATGTAGTGCTTTTACAAACATAGTATGCATTGTACATATATACATGTAGTGCTTTTACAAACATAGTATGCATTGTACATATATACATGTAGTGCTTTTACAAACATAGTATGTATTGTACATATATACATGTAGTGCTTTTACAAACATAGTATGTATCGTACATATATACATGTAGTGCTTTTACAAACATAGTATGCATTGTACATATATACATGTAGTGCTTTTACAAACATAGTATGCATTGTACATATATACATGTAGTGCTTTTACAAACATAGTATGTATTGTACATATATACATGTAGTGCTTTTACAAACACAGTATGCATTGTACATATATACATGTAGTGCTTTTACAAACATAGTATGCATTGTACATATATACATGTAGTGCTTTTACAAACATAGTATGTATCGTACATATATACATGTAGTGCTTTTACAAACATAGTATGCATTGTACATATATACATGTAGTGCTTTTACAAACATAGTATGTATCGTACATATATACATGTAGTGCTTTTACAAACATAGTATGTATCGTACATATATACATGTAGTGCTTTTACAAACATATATGTATCGTACATATATACATGTAGTGCTTTTACAAACATATATGTATCGTACATATATACATGTAGTGCTTTTACAAACATAGTATGTATCGTACATATATACATGTAGTGCTTTTACAAACATAGTATGCATTGTACATATATACATGTAGTGCTTTTACAAACATAGTATGCATTGTACATATATACATGTAGTGCTTTTACAAACATAGTATGCATTGTACATATATACATGTAGTGCTTTAACAAACATAGTATGTATCGTACATATATACATGTAGTGCTTTTACAAACATAGTATGCATTTTACATATATACATGTAGTGCTTTTACAAACATAGTATGTATCGTACATATATACATGTAGTGCTTTTACAAACATAGTATGTATCGTACATATATACATGTAGTGCTTTTACAAACATAGTATGTATTGTACATATATACATGGAGTGCTTTTACAAACATAGTATGTATTGTACATATATACATGTAGTGCTTTTACAAACATAGTATGTATCGTACATATATACATGTAGTGCTTTTACAAACATAGTATGTATCGTACATATATACATGTAGTGCTTTTACAAACATAGTATGTATTGTACATATATACATGTAGTGCTTTTACAAACATAGTATGTATCGTACATATATACATGTAGTGCTTTTACAAACATAGTATGCATTGTACATATATACATGTAGTGCTTTTACAAACATAGTATGCATTGTACATATATACATGTAGTGCTTTTACAAACATAGTATGCATTTTACATATATACATGTAGTGCTTTTACAAACATAGTATGCATTGTACATATATACATGTAGTGCTTTTACAAACATAGTATGTATCGTACATATATACTGTACATGTAGTGCTTTTACAAACATAGTATGCATTGTACATATATACATGTAGTGCTTTTACAAACATAGTATGCATTGTACATATATACATGTAGTGCTTTTACAAACATAGTATGCATTGTACATATAAACATGTAGTGCTTTTACAAACATAGTATGTATCGTACATATATACTGTACATGTAGTGCTTTTACAAACATAGTATGCATTGTACATATATACATGTAGTGCTTTTACAAACATAGTATGCGTTGTACATATATACATGTAGTGCTTTTACAAACATAGTATGCATTGTACATATATACATGTAGTGCTTTTACAAACATAGTATGCATTGTACATATATACATGTAGTGCTTTTACAAACATAGTATGTATCGTACATATATACATGTAGTGCTTTTACAAACATAGTATGCATTGTACATATAAACATGTAGTGCTTTTACAAACATAGTATGCATCGTACATATATACATGTAGTGCTTTTACAAACATAGTATGCATCGTACATATATACATGTAGTGCTTTTACAAACATAGTATGTATCGTACATATATACATGTAGTGCTTTTACAAACATAGTATGTATCGTACATATATACATGTAGTGCTTTTACAAACATAGTATGTATCGTACATATATACATGTAGTGCTTTTACAAACATAGTATGTATCGTACATATATACATGTAGTGCTTTTACAAACATAGTATGTATCGTACATATATACATGTAGTGCTTTTACAAACATAGTATGCATTGTACATATATACATGTAGTGCTTTTACAAACATAGTATGCATTGTACATATATACATGTAGTGCTTTTACAAACATAGTATGCATTTTACATATATACATGTAGTGCTTTTACAAACATAGTATGCATTGTACATATATACATGTAGTGCTTTTACAAACATAGTATGTATCATACATATATACTGTACATGTAGTGCTTTTACAAACATAGTATGCATTGTACATATATACATGTAGTGCTTTTACAAACATAGTATGCATTGTACATATATACATGTAGTGCTTTTACAAACATAGTATGCATTGTACATATATACATGTAGTGCTTTTACAAACATAGTATGTATCGTACATATATACTGTACATGTAGTGCTTTTACAAACATAGTATGCATTGTACATATATACATGTAGTGCTTTTACAAACATAGTATGCATTGTACATATATACATGTAGTGCTTTTACAAACATAGTATGCATTGTACATATATACATGTAGTGCTTTTACAAACATAGTATGCATTGTAAATATATACATGTAGTGCTTTTACAAACATAGTATGCATTGTACATATATACATGTAGTGCTTTTACAAACATAGTATGTATCGTACATATATACATGTAGTGCTTTTACAAACATAGTATGCATTGTACATATATACATGTAGTGCTTTTACAAACATAGTATGTATCGTACATATATACATGTAGTGCTTTTACAAACATAGTATGCATTGTACATATATACATGTAGTGCTTTTACAAACATAGTATGTATCGTACATATATACATGTAGTGCTTTTACAAACATAGTATGTATTGTACATATATACATGTAGTGCTTTTACAAACATAGTTTGTATCGTACATATATACATGTAGTGCTTTTACAAACATAGTATGCATTGTACATATATACATGTAGTGCTTTTACAAACATAGTATGCATTGTACATATATACATGTAGTGCTTTTACAAACATAGTATGCATTGTACATATATACATGTAGTGCTTTTACAAACATAGTATGCATTGTACATATATACATGTAGTGCTTTTACAAACATAGTATGTATTGTACATATATACATGTAGTGCTTTTACAAACATAGTATGCATTGTACATATATACATGTAGTGCTTTTACAAACATAGTATGCATTGTACATATATACATGTAGTGCTTTACAAACATAGTATGCATTGTACATATATACATGTAGTGCTTTTACAAACATAGTATGTATTGTACATATATACATGTAGTGCTTTTACAAACATAGTATGCATTGTACATATATACATGTAGTGCTTTTACAAACATAGTATGCATTGTACATATATACATGTAGTGCTTTTACAAACATAGTATGTATTGTACATATATACATGTAGTGCTTTTACAAACATAGTATGCATTGTACATATATACATGTAGTGCTTTTACAAACATAGTATGTATTGTACATATATACATGTAGTGCTTTTACAAACATAGTATGTATTGTACATATATACATGTAGTGCTTTTACAAACATAGTATGTATTGTACATATATACATGTAGTGCTTTTACAAACATAGTATGTATTGTACATATATACATGTAGTGCTTTTACAAACATAGTATGTATTGTACATATATACATGTAGTGCTTTTACAAACATAGTATGTATTGTACATATATACATGTAGTGCTTTTACAAACATAGTATGCATTGTACATATATACATGTAGTGCTTTTACAAACATAGTATGTATTGTACATATATACATGTAGTGCTTTTACAAACATAGTATGTATTGTACATATATACATGTAGTGCTTTTACAAACATAGTATGCATTGTACATATATACATGTAGTGCTTTTACAAACATAGTATGTATTGTACATATATACATGTAGTGCTTTTACAAACATAGTATGTATTGTACATATATACATGTAGTGCTTTTACAAACATAGTATGCATTGTACATATATACATGTAGTGCTTTTACAAACATAGTATGTATTGTACATATATACATGTAGTGCTTTTACAAACATAGTATTTATCGTACATATATACATGTAGTGC
>NC_081143.1:859754-872254 GCF_958295425.1 Solea solea
GCGGGAAAATCACAGTTTAACTCCAGTCAGTTACAGAATATAATTAACAGCAATAATCAGGCTGGAAATGAATGATACATTAGCATATACACAGTTGTATTGTATTTCTTATTACTGTTATTATTATTATTATTATTATATTATAATAATAATAAAAATAAAATAAAAAACTGAAAACAATGAGTAAACTAAAAAGAATCAGGGGAGTAACGCGGGGGGGGGGGGGGGGGGGGCGCGTCAGAGGGAGAACACAATTTTGAAACACACACACATTTCCTTATTAAAATACACACACCTTTTTTGATCTCACATTTGATTATACCATTTCCCATTCTTTGCACTAATGTTTCTCCAGCATGATTCAATCCAGGTCATGAATCTGCACAACATGCAGTCAGTCCCTTGTGTTCAGTAAAGGATTTTCCTGTCGGACTCTGGGCTCCAAGGTTCCACAATGTTAGGTGACTGTATCTGCACGGCGGCCATATTTGATTTATTTTTTGTCAGTGTTGTAAATGAATATTCTCATAATAAATGAGGAATCTGGTGCATTGTAATAAGAAATAACTGCCAATATTTTATGTTCTATCAGGTTGTAAATGAAGCTTTGACACTGTAGTAAGAGCAGGATGTAAATGAAACATGGCCACCGTGTGGAACAGTGTGTGCATGTGAGGCCTGGCCTGGAGAGCCTTCGCTCACGCCTGCTCTCTGTCTCTGCCTGCTCTCTGTCTCACGCCTGCTCTCTGTCTCTGCCTGCTCTCTGTCTCTGCCTGCTCTCTGTCTCACGCCTGCTCTCTGTCTCTGCCTGCTCTCTGTCTCACGCCTGCTCTCTGTCTCTGCCTGCTCTCTGTCTCTGCCTGCTCTCTGTCTCTGCCTGCGCTCTGTCTCTGCCTGCTCTCTGTCTCACGCCTGCTCTCTGTCTCTGCCTGCTCTCTGTCTCTGCCTGCTCTCTGTCTCACGCCTGCTCTCTGTCTCTGCCTGCTCTCTGTCTCACGCCTGCTCTCTGTCTCTGCCTGCTCTCTGTCTCACGCCTGCTCTCTGTCTCTGCCTGCTCTCTGTCTCTGCCTGCTCTCTGTCTCACGCCTGCTCTCTGTCTCTGCCTGCTCTCTGTCTGCTCTCTGTCTCACGCCTGCTCTCTGTCTCTGCCTGCGCTCTGTCTCACGCCTGCTCTCTGTCTCACGCCTGCTCTCTGTCTCTGCCTGCTCTCTGTCTCACGCCTGCTCTCTGTCTCTGCCTGCTCTCTGTCTCACGCCTGCTCTCTGTCTCACGCCTGCTCTCTGTCTCTGCCTGCTCTCTGTCTCTGCCTGCTCTCTGTCTCACGCCTGCTCTCTGTCTCTGCCTGCTCTCTGTCTCTGCCTGCTCTCTGTCTCACGCCTGCTCTCTGTCTCTGCCTGCTCTCTGTCTCTGCCTGCTCTCTGTCTCTGCCTGCTCTCTGTCTCTGCCTGCTCTCTGTCTCACGCCTGCGCTCTGTCTCTGCCTGCTCTCTGTCTCTGCCTGCTCTCTGTCTCTGCCTGCTCTCTGTCTCTGCCTGCTCTCTGTCTCACGCCTGCTCTCTGTCTCTGCCTGCTCTCTGTCTCTGCCTGCTCTCTGTCTCTGCCTGCTCTCTGTCTCTGCCTGCTCTCTGTCTCACGCCTGCTCTCTGTCTCTGCCTGCTCTCTGTCTCACGCCTGCTCTCTGTCTCTGCCTGCTCTCTGTCTCTGCCTGCTCTCTGTCTCACGCCTGCTCTCTGTCTCTGCCTGCGCTCTGTCTCTGCCTGCTCTCTGTCTCACGCCTGCTCTCTGTCTCTGCCTGCTCTCTGTCTCTGCCTGCTCTCTGTCTCACGCCTGCTCTCTGTCTCTGCCTGCTCTCTGCCTGCTCTCTGTCTCACGCCTGCTCTCTGTCTCTGCCTGCTCTCTGTCTCTGCCTGCTCTCTGTCTCACGCCTGCTCTCTGTCTCTGCCTGCGCTCTGTCTCTGCCTGCTCTCTGTCTCTGCCTGCTCTCTGTCTCACGCCTGCTCTCTGTCTCTGCCTGCTCTCTGTCTGCTCTCTGTCTCACGCCTGCTCTCTGTCTCTGCCTGCTCTCTGTCTCTGCCTGCTCCTCCCCGTCACTTCTCTGTTTATCTCCGTGTGGAGAAGCATGTGCTCGTCAGGGGAACACAGGGATTTTAGCTGCGCGGGAACACGATGAGTCAGAACAGTACCCAGGAACCCTCACAGTGTTCTGATCCAGATCAGATGGGTGCAGGTTACCACACAGGAGAACACATAGCCTGTGTTTACAGTGTGGTTAAACCAAGAGTTACTTGGCACTGCTGTTTGTGTCCATGCATAATTGTTAGTTCTGTCACAAAGTCGTCATATGTTCATATGCTGAAGCTGCTGTTACAGTGCATCACATCACACTCCTCCCATGATCTGCTCGCTCCCTCGTCCTCACAGACCATCACTGACACCAGTCCAATGCGCCGCTCCACCTCCAGTTTGGTCCACGGGCGTTCGGGTCGAGGCGTGAGGCTGGACGACTACTCCCTGGAGAGGGTGGTGTCCGAGGAGGGGAGACAAGGAGGAGGACGCAGACACAAGAGTCATCGCACCTCGCAGCGCTCTCTGACCCGATACACCGACGCCGATACGGGTGAGCCACTCACTGTGGGCTATCTTTAAAATAGCACTCTGTCCTCAGGGCAGTGTCCAGTTAACCTCTGCATGCTTTTGGACTGTGGGAGGAAACCAGAGAACCCAGAGAACACCCACATGCTAACTCAGCCACAAGCTCATTCATTTTACTGATTTCAATTTTATCTTGGGCAGCATTGCAACATCAGGATTTGCATTTTCACCAGGAGCGCACAATCATGTGGAAGTGTCAGCAGCTGAGAACGATTGTTCAGCAGTAGAAGTCGCTGACGTGGCTCGAGAAATGGATGTTTGTGAGGAGAGAGCAGCTATAGCATCACGTCTGTACAGTAGTCGCTAACATGGAACATCTATGCCATGGTATCTGACGACAGTAGCACCATGTAGTACCTCACAGGACCAGGTTCACAGGTTAGCACCATCCTTAGTGTAGTAAAACATCCAGGGCCAGTAGACCTCATCAGTCCCTCTTTCATCGGCTCCTTTTCCCTCCAACATCAGCAACTTCTACCAGCTAACAGTTTGTTAACAGTGGAAAAACTGTTTAAATCTAATAGAATATCAAGTTTGACAAATAAAACAATGGCATTCATATTATCATCAGAGCAACATATGCACACAGTGAGCTGAAGTGAAATCTTTCAGAGGTTTACACCAATGAACCCTGTTTAAACTCACACTTCCTTTACTTCAGCAATTAGGAGCAATCTGTGCTTTTATGAAGGTGGAGCAGACACAGAGAAACTCCACTCATTCATTCATTTTAAAACTAACGCAGGTATAAGTGGAGATCATCCTCTCCTCAGACTCGTTGGTGAGGATGGTGTTTTAAATAAATCTGCCTGTCTTGCTCTACGTGAAGTTTTTCTTGGATTTACATTTAGTTGTTCTATTATGGGCTGTTTATTTTCTTTGTTTATTTATGATTTATTTATTTATGGTTAATAGTGTCATCATCATCTAAAGTAACACAACATTTCAAACACATTTTAGTCAGTCATTAGCATCCCTGATAATTATAATATATCACAGCGTGAAAACATAACACACATATTCCCAACCCATTTAAAGCATAATCAGTAACCATGACAATATACTGTAGAAATCCAGTGTGATTGTGAGTGTTGAGGATGATTTGAGCCATGATGATAGTGATGTCAGAGAGTGTGACATCACTGAAACAGGAAAGGCTGATCTGTTGTTCTCCCACTGTCACAGTGTCATCATACCAACGCCTTTAAAGGGTTAGCATTACACTAAACAGGAATCTTACCAAAGTCATGTGTCGTATTCATTTTTACCAATGTAAACTGAGACATCTCCTTGGTAGGACTGGGCACAGACCTCAGCACCACCACGCAGTCAGGTGACCTCCCACCGAAGGAGCGCGAGCGGGACCGCGGCCGGACCAAGGACCGCCGTCACCATCATCACCACCACCATCACCACGGCTCCGTGGACAAAGAACGCTACGGCCCGGACCGCCACGACTACCCTCACAGGCATCCCCACGACCACCACTGGTCCCGGTCGCCCAGCGAGGGGCCTGAGGGGCGGGGTCACAGACAGGTGGGCTCCAAAGATGCCAAGCAGAGACATCAGCCACAAAAATCTACATCAGCTTAACTGTGTGGAATCCACAATATGTTCTGTTTGTCAGGGACAGTCACATTCTATGAAATATGAAACATGATGACAGACGATAACAAAGCTGGAGACTTTAGTGTTGGCTTGAAGCCACTGACCTTTAAAACACTGGGATTTTGCTAAAATATGATTGGTATTAAAATCTAACAATGATCAAGTATAGTCCCACGACATGAAAGCCATTGAATAATATTTAAATATTTATCCGTGTAAAATATAAAAGGCACTAATATCCAACAGAAGGTGTGCAGGACCAAGGTCATTTTGAAACTCATCAATGGATCACATGACATGGAAATGACTGAAATAATTTAGTCTTTTTAAAGAAATATTTAGATAATAAACACAAACATCCAATTCAAACAGGTGACATGTTATGCTGAGTCAAGGTGTCACATGACACATGAGTTATTGAAACAATTACTACATTAATATTTCCATTAAAGAGGTCATAGCGTGGTCCCGTCTCACTTCTATGGGAGATATGGAGAATTAAAGAGGAAGTTTGGTGCTGTGTCCTGATTTATATTGCCCCAAGTTTGTGGAACAATCCTCTGTGAAGTGGTTGCCGCATACATGGAGGTATTTGGGAAATGTAGCAGGAATATTCCCATCAAATATGAAAGATATCCACTGAGCTTGTGGAGCGTCTGCTATTGTTTATCACAAACACTCACTGAACCTTTTTTCCACATGTTCTCAACGATACGCTCAGAAGCTACAACCAGAGTTGTTTTTCTTCTTCTACGGTTGAAAGTACGTCGCCGGATGTGCCCGGACTCTAGTGCCCGGACTCTAGTGCCGGGACTCTAGTGCCCGGACTCTAGTGCCCGGACTCTAGTGCCCGGACTCTAGTGCCCGGACTCTAGTGCCGGGACTCTAGTGCCCGGACTCTAGTGCCCGGACTCTAGTGCCCGGACTCTAGTGCCGGGACTCTAGTGCCCGGACTCTAGTGCCGGGACTCTAGTGCCCGGACTCTTGCCTTGCTGCTTTGTAGAGCTCAGGAAAACAATCAAACCCTGCGCTCTCAGCAGTGGCTGAACTGATTGTTATGGACTTTGTTTAGGGCTTCATAGACGAGGTCATGACGCAGATACACACCCAAACACAGCGTTCATTGGCACTTCTGGGCTATGGCCTCTTTAAACATACGGAGCATGGACATCAAATATTTTATATTAAATTAAATCAAATCAGTTTTTCCACAGATCAGACACCTGTATAGAACAGTATGTGCAGTATAAATGTCTCATATGACTCACTTAAAAACCCTTCTAAGGACATTTGTAAAATATGTGAAGCCTTTTACTCAACACAGGATTGATAAAACTCCCGAATGTGTTCTGAACTGTCAGTGCTGACAATGGTTCTTTACATCAGTAAAGAACCACAGATGGGTTGTGGGAGATTTTTGGGGGGTTCCAATTAATTTTCCCAACCTTTTAATTAACATTTATACAAATAGGTTCCTCGCACAAACTCCATTTGTGCTCGGGCCCGAATTAATTTACCGCTTACAGATGTAAATTTCTTACTACATTATGCATTCATTTGCTTGCCATCTTTACAAAGAGGGCCCTCATATAGAAAGTTTGGGAAACACTTATAGTCTATCATAGAGTATATATACAGCTGCCTTGAACACAACCCTCCACAACAAATCTGCTTTCAGTTCCACTTACTTATTGATATCAATCTCTCTTTTTGTGTTATGTTTTTTTTTCCTCTTTGTTCATTTTTATTCAATGTGATGTGATGTGTGGCTGCTTCATCATTACGTTTCTTTAAATGATTTTCAATGGTGTCTATCTATCTGTCTGTCTATCTATCTATCTATCTATCTATCTATCTATCCATCCATCCATCCATCCATCCATCCATCCATGTATCTCTTCACCACCACTCTGCTCTGTGCTGGTCTCTGTTGTTGTTGTGGTGCGTTTTGATTTTCCTTGTTTACATTTTGCTGTAGGGCAGTAGTTCGGTGAGCGGCAGTCCGGTCCCCTCCACCTCGGGAACCAGCACTCCACGGAGAGGTCGTCGCCAGCTCCCGCAGACTCCAGCCGTCCCTCGTCCACATGTCACCTACTCCCCTGCTGTTCGCAAGCCCGGCTATGGCCCACAGGGGCCGGGGCGTCTGCGCTCGCCCTCCCCCCGACACTTCTCCCCACCAGATCACGACAGAGGCTACCACCACCGACCCCCATCACGCCAGGCCTCTCCGCACCACGGGGGTTCCTCATCCCGCCACGGTTCGCCACGTTCCCCGAGGCACCAGTCCCCGCGCTCGCCACTTCACGGCTCACCTAGGTCCCCACACCGAGGTCGCTGGAGTGGGCCCCCAGCTGGGGACAGTCTGGAGGGTGACGGACCCTTCTACGAGCATGATTATGAGTACGAGCGGCACCATGAGCCCCCTGCCTATGAGCAGAGTCTCTCTCATGGAAACCCACATCCGCATGGGGGGAATCCTCACCCTCACCCACGCTCACCTAGGACTGCCCGCCACGGGCCCCCTCCGCCCCCTCACCCGCACCCACGGAGGGTGCCCAATGGCTACCGTTCATCCTCACCTTCCCCACATCGACGAGGACCACCGGGGGTGCCCCCACACCCGCACCACCGGGCCCCTCACGCCAGAGGGCCCCGCAAGGGCCTGCATGAACCTTATAGTGAGACGGACGAAGATGACTGGTGCTAGCAACGATGGGGAGCAAGGGATTAGGGAAGGAGTGGAGAAGAGTAGCAGCAGCCTCCGGTGCTCTGGCCTTGGATATGAAGACTTTTGATAAAGCAGTGGCAGTGGAAATGTTGGGGGGGGGGGGGGCACCCTCTATCCTCACAGACTCTGACTGAGAAAACAGGGGGATGATGGTGTTGTGGTAGCGTTTCAACACATTTTGTGTACGACACAAATCGTGAATAAAATGAGATAGAGAGCAGGATAGCAAAGACAAGGCCCGGGCACAGTTTACCTCTGCCTCTCTTTCTCAGAAATACACTTCGCAGAATTCTCTGCTTGACCAGCAAGGCCAGGCAACAGAGGGAAGACAGGGAGGAGCATGTCGCTGTAAAGTCCACCGATGATCTTTGCAGTTTACTAGGCTTAAAAAAGCCCTTCTCCCAAGACGGACAGGTGGTCGCTTAGTCTAATCAGATGCTGCGCTATCTGTTGTCGGCCAGGTTGCTAAAGAGAGAGCCTGAAAAACACGCTGGAAAACAGAGTCCGCTGCTTTGACTCTGCGTTATTTAAGAAAAGTAACTCAAACAAAAAGCCAGGACCCCCTAACCTTTACATGCCAAGCTATGCCTCCAGAAAATCAAACTTGAACAATGAAGAACAAAATGAATCTTGAAATCATTAAGTAATCTTTGAGTAAAAGGGGAGTATGACCACTTTATCTTTAATTGTTTTCCTTTCCAAGGGACAGAACCAGGAAGCTCCGCCTATACTGCAAAAACCAGCCAATCACAGCGCTGGCTGATATTTGATGAGTTTTATCATCTCTGTTTACTGTTAAAGACTCACTTAATGCTGATGGGACTGGTGTGACATCGCTTCCTGTCTGGTGGCGGTGGTGGTGGTGGTAGCAGGGGTGGGTGGGCTTATTTCCTGTTTTAGTGCACTAAGGGGGGTGAGCTTGGTTTACTATCGAAGTCTATGGATGCCGGACACTACACGAAGCCCCCTCCTCCTTGCTTACGCATCTCAGCGCACGGCAAATGATGACCCGACAGGAAATGACATCACGCGGCTGAATGGGGCGGAGGATAGGAAAGGAGGGACTACTTTCTTCAGTATTTCTTCTATCGATTACTTCTCCTTCTTGTTCTTCTGCGGACATTGGAGCTTGGTTCTTCTGTTGCATTTGCTCAGCCTCCTTTGGTCTTTTTCGGAGTCCAAAATTTGACGGAAATCTGCATGACTGATTAAATACGTAGTAGAAAGGAAATCTAACTGGTGTGGGCGGGACCTGGGGGCTTTATAGGAAACTTTGCTTCTTTAGGTTGACAAAAGAAGTTCTCTCCTTTCAGACTCTCTCTCTCTCTCTTTCTCGAACACATCATAGATTTCAGTTCCGTTTCACCTGAAACAGGCTTTGACAGTCGGCTCATTTGTTTGTCTCCTTTTTCTGCCGATACAGTTCAAAAGCTACATTTTTACAACCTATTAAAATACAGGAAATGCTGCAGGATCACATTCAAGTTTCCTGTTGTTCTTGAGAAACAAGAGAGAGAGAAGGAGCGGAGAGCAGCGGACTTCTACCACACAAGATTTATTATCGTTAATGAAAATAGTCTTATGAATAATGAAATCAATGTCAATGCAAAGCCACGATGACAATGATGATGATGATTGATTGAGTGATTGATTGATTGATTGATTGATTGATCAAACTCTTGCTGTAGATTTGTTGTCATGTTATTTAGAGTTGAGGTTGGCTATGCTATGTCCATCTTGTTTACATTCTTTACGTTCTTACTCTGATCCGTTGAATGACGTTTAAAAGTTCTCGTTGCCTTCCTCCGGCTTTGGGAACATTTCACTTTGCAGCATTGTTTGCGTGTTGTAACGCAACTCTAAAGAAACACTCTAGCTACAGAATGATGGAGGTGGAGGTCAGGGGAGTCTCTGCTCCTGACACTGGGTCAGTCAAACCAACCCAAAGATCAAGAATTCACGTTCACAGCCGGGGGGATTTCAGTTCATGGAGGTGTTTTACAAACCTCTGTAGAGATTTGAGACACAGTCAAAGTTCTATGGTTGAATTCTTCCACTCGCAGCCAAAAAAACTTCAGATCTCAATCTTTACCCTCTGTTTAGCAGCATTGGTGGAACAGTGTTGGTTGTATTAGGTGGTGTTATGCTCTTTTTGTTGCCACCAGGGGGCAGTTAACAGCACATTTTCCACCCTGCCTTCCCTCTCTGCCGGACAGCCTCCGGGCCACATCCTGCTTTCTAGACCTGGAGTGTGACCTCCTCTTCTACCTTGTGACAAAGTCTAGAATGTAGGTTGCAGCCTGGGGAATGCCATATCTGTCCATTTGTCCATTTGTATGTCCGTCCTTGTGTCTGCCCGACTGTGCCAATGATGACCTCCCTGCTCAGGTCTGGATAACCAGAGAACAGTCACCAAATCACCAATCCAAGCATGCCAGGTTGTAGCAAAGCTGAAACGTCCTTTGCCAAAACCCACGTCAGTATTCGCCAAACTCTCTTTTCTCATGTTTTCCCTTCTCTGTTCATCCACTTGAACATTTGTTCTCTCAGTTTGCCGTGAGGACGTTGAAGGCATCACAGGACTGAAATACTCAGAGCTCATCATTTCATCCTTATTGTGATGAGAAATAAACAGTTATGTCTCTTCAATAACTCTAGGACAAGATGATTAAATAAAGATATTATAGACAATAACCTACAGATAAATATAGATATAATATGTAGTTGATGTAGATATAGATAACAGGCAGAGAATAATTAGAGACTGATTTATTTTGCAAAGCGTTCATGCTCATGGCACGATCGATGATCTTTTTAAGCCAGAAAACAAACCCCCGTTCATACTTTTTGACTCTATGCAGACCTCATCAGCATTTTGTTTTGATGTCATTCTGGAGGGAGAACGTCACTGCTGTGCTAACGTAACATGCAGATACCCACAGTGAAACCCCCTCGGTCTTTTACCTCTCGTCTTACTACCGACTCCTCCTCCCTCCTCATCTTTCTCTCCTCTCCTGGAAAGCATTGCCTCCATACCTAGTAGCTGAGCATAGCGTAGTGATTATGGAGATGGGGTTTTTGTGGATTGTCTCTTTGTTTAGCTGGAGTCGAGGGGCACAAACCTGAAACCCCTCTGCTTTTTCCTTCCTTCTCGAGAGGTGAAGGCAGACAGGGAAGCTTCCCCCGAAACCCCGGACAGAGCCACAGTGCCTTCTGTATCAGAGTCACATTAGTCACCCCCACTCTCCTCACCCAACGCCACTCCTGTCCACTCACCTCTTCACCCTCTGTAGTCGATGAGATCAACCACACGACGCCTTAAAAGTCGAGTCCCACTGGCTCCCATTCTAGCAACAGGGAGAGTGGTGATTTTGAGACTGGGCTACAGTGAGGAAACAGCCAAGAGTCTAAAGTTGACATGGGGAGATGACAGTTGTGTGTCCAGTGAGGACAGTTGTGTGTCCAGCGAGGACGAAAACTCCCATTCGGATAAAGATTTTAGCGAGAACGATATCAATCAGGAGAAATCAGAAAACCTTGTGGTTTTGACCTTAAATACTCAAATGGGCGGGGTTAGCGAATGCCCCGAGCAAGCTAGCCCTCTTGGCATCACCTCCCTGTTATGCATGGCACAAGGGCGCCATTTTGTGTCCATTTTAGAGACGTTCTGGGTCCAGTTTCAGACGGTGTAGTGAGAGTTTACAGAGGTGCAGAGCAGCTTACTTCTCAGGTCCCTGTAGGGTTAGGTAGCTAGATAGTTAGACAACGTAGAGAAGAGTCAGCGACGGAACACGCAGGCCTCGGGTTGACTTATCGGATGGTTTTACCTGACATCATCACATTGACCACACCCCCTCTATCGTCAGCAGCCCGCCCACGCTCCAGCACTGCTCACCTAACATGTTGACGGACAGGCAGGAAAAAACCCACCTCCATGTTTAGCTCCATGACGCCACTCGCTTGTCCAGAATTGTAACAGCAGATCCAAAATGGCCGACACACAACACTGCCCTTGTGTGACAGCATGTTGTGTGCAAACCTTTCCGAGAACAAAAAAAAAAGAGAAGTGAGCATCTTATCTTTGCTTGTTTTTGTCCTTGTGTTATTTAGTGATTTCTTTAAAGTGGATTTTTGGGGGAGGGATCCCAGTGGTTGTTGCTCAGCCGCCGCTTCTGTCCATGCCCACGCTCTGTGTGTCCTCGTCTCCAGCTTCTGTCACTCATTGGTCCTGAGTTATTCTATTGTTTTCATTGGTTCCTCGTCCTCGGACGAAGGAAATAAAACAAACAAACGCCAACCATCCACTCAGTGGGATGTGAAATTGTGTCAGTGGGTCAGTCGTGAGGCACCGTGTCAAAAAAGAAACACGAATAAGGGCTCTCTTAAAAAAAATGAGAAAAAAAACTTCCCAGTGGGTTTTAATGTACAGTAGTGCTGCCAAAAGTTGTGCTTATGTAGCTGAAGCCACACCGTGGTCTCCCCTTTGTACAGCACTTGATGTGTGCATGCGTGTGTGTGTAAGGGGGTCAAGAGGGAGGGGCGGGGTCAGACAGCAGGGACAGAGAGAGCATGTTTGGGGTAAAGGGCGCAGAGGTCGTAGTGATGATAACACACAATTTCACAATGGCACTGGACCACTGTCACTCTCAGACGCCATTTTATCACCGCCATCACGCCCACGCTTGGTCCGACTGTGGAGGGGGCGGGGCTACTGCAGCAGGGAGACATTTGCTGTGTGTGTGTGTGTGTGTGTGTGTGTTTACAGTTGTGTTCAGGTGCGTGTGGGAAAGGTTTTTTCAGCCAATAATTATTAATCGTCAATTAATATTTGTTGTTCTGGCAATTTATTATTGATGAATTATTTTATCCGTCGGTTAACCGAGAGAACATAGGTTTTTGTTTTTTATAAATTTGTACTTGTTTTAGGAAAATGATGAATATTGACATAGTATGATATAGACAGTATCTAGTAAAATAACATAATAGGGTATAACAAATATTATAAGGGCAGTGCAGTACAGTATATATAATAACAGTATGTAGGTTATACATGTATTCCATTTAAACTGCAAAAAGAATCACACGTCCGTGTTTCTTTGAAACCGTGATGATTTCATCCATCGTTTATGAAGGAATCACCAAGAACATCACAGGCCGACGCCTTCAAGTCAAACCAAAGATTTGTTATTAATCATAAAAACAGAAGAAGAATCATGAGCATTTGTTTCTGATACTTGATACTTTTGACTTTGTTTTCTGTTTTTTACTGTGTGTGTGTGTGTGTGTGTGTGTGTGTCCTGACACCATCAGCTACAGTAGGTAACCCTCAGTGCCTTACACTGTACAGGACATCTGAGCATAGTCACAGCGCACATGTCCTCATCGCCATCTTCATCCTCGTCCTCCTCCTCCCTCCCTCCCTCCCTCGCCCGCTCCTTGCCTGGATGTGGGTGAGAATAATGTGTTGGTGAGGGAGGGAGGAGGGCTGTGATCACATGTCTCACCCATCCTCC
>NC_081143.1:877254-879754 GCF_958295425.1 Solea solea
GTCTGGCTGCAGGAGCCAGTTGCAGATATCTCCTCCATGGGGTGTCAGGTCTTTTGTCCAGTTTTGTCCGGTTTATTGCCTTCACCATCATTCTGTAAAAAAGTTTTCCTGTGGTACCATCCAGTGGTGCGAGGTGTGTCTGTTCCAATAAAATCCCAGAGCAGTCTTTAAAATCCGATGCCAGGAAAACGGCAGGAAAAGGATCGTCATCCGTCACTGTTTGATTAAAAGAGGAGTTTAAAAGCAGGCGGTCGTGTCCTGTGAGTCTCTGCTTCCAGTGTTCCAGGAGTTTCTGTGTGACCCTCACTGATGTTAGTCCCAGCTGGGCAGCGAGTCCAGAGGGGTCATCCATCCGGGGCCCAGTCAGTGCCACCACCTGTCCCAGAGTAACGATCCCCGCAGTCTGCAGCCTTGTGGTCAGACTCTGACCTGCCCTGCTGGGAAGGTCCAGACGGGTCCCCCACAGGACCGGCTCCTGGAGGATCCAGTACAGGGAGTCCGTCTGCTCTCTCCTCTCTTTCTTCAGCAGATTCCACACTCTAAAAACACTTTTATAAAAAGCAGGTAAAGGAAATGTGCTCATGTTTGGTATGTTCATTAAAAACAAATTAAAATCCTGACCAAGGCCTTTAAAACCCTGCAGAATGCAGCGGGACAGGGGTCTCCACAGAGTGTCCTTTGGCCCAGTCAGCAGTCTTTGAATGAACTGGAGGCGGAAAGCCGCGCCCCTGCTGGCCAGATGGACCAGGCCTTGCCCCCCCTCTTCTTTAGGTAAAAACAGGACACTCTGTGGGACCCAGTGCAACTTGTCCCAAATAAAATCAACTAAAACAGACTGAATTTTGGACAGGAGAGAAACCGGAGGATCGACACAGGCCAGCCGGTGCCACAGGGAGGATGAGACCAGGTTGTTTGCTATCAAGGTTCGGCCTCTATACGACATTTTCAGGAGTAGCCACCTCCACTTCTCCAGCCGACCCTTGACAACCTCTAGGACATTGTCCCAGTTCTTATTTTTATTGGTCTCATCCCCCAGAAAGACCCCAAGGTATCTGAGACCTCCCTTTTTCCACTGTAGGCCACCAGGCAGCCCCAGCCGACCCCCCAGCTCCCCTCCAGCCATCAGAACCTCGCTTTTCCCCCAGTTCACTCGAGCAGATGAAATAAAACCAAAGTCTTTCACAGTGTTAGTTAAAATGTCAATATCTTTTTGTGACTTAACTAAAACAATGACATCATCTGCGTACACAGACTGTTTAAAAGACACGGGACACTGGGGGAAACACACACCTGTAAGCTTAGTTCTGAGTTTGTGGAGCAGAGGCTCGATGGCTATTGAATATAACATCCCAGAGAGAGAGCAGCCCTGCCATACCCCTCTCTGGATCTCAAAAGGTGCGCTCAGCCCGCCGTTAATTTTCAGAACGCTCGCAATGTCACTATAGAGAACCCGGACCATGGCTATGAAGCCAGGGCTGAACCCAAAAGCAGCCAGAGTCTGCCACAGGTATTGGTGTTCAACCCGGTCGAAAGCCTTTTCTTGGTCTATTGAAATCAGACCAGTCTCTATACCCAATGAACTGGAGAGCTCCAAGACATCTCGAATTAAAGTGACGTTGTCACTAATGAGCCTGCCGGGCACACAGTAGGTCTGGTCAGGGTGGATGATGGACGCCATCACCTCTCTCAGTCTAAGGGCTAGAGCTTTGGACAGGATCTTATAATCTGTGCACAGCAATGAGACCGGCCTCCAGTTTTTCAGTTCTTGTAGGTCTCCCTTTTTTGGCAGCAGGGTTATTGCGGCCCTCCTGCAGCTCAGAGGCAGTCTGCTGGTCTTCAGGCTTACGTTAGTTACCTCTAGTAGATCTGGTCCTAATGTGGACCAGAAAGACTTGTAAAAATCTGCAGGAAGGCCGTCCATGCCAGGAGCTCTGCCACTCTGCAGGCTCATAGTGGCAGTGTGGAGCTCCTGCAGCGTCATCTCTGCTGCCAGCTCTCTGTTGTCAGCCTCGCTGACCTGAGGGAGACCGCTGAGGAAGCTACTGTGCACATCTGGATTATGTGTCCACTCACTCTTAAAGAGTTTTCTGTAAAACTCGGCAGCATACTTCCTAATCTCAGACAAGTCTGAGATTTGGGAGCCGCTACCCGTTCGTAAAGAATGAATGGTCTTCCTTTGTCCATTTTTCTGCTCCAGCCCAAAGAAGAAGCGAGATGGGGCGTCCATCTGTGTGATGTTCATGAACCTAGACCTGACCAGAGCCCCCTGTGCTGAGATGCCCAGCAGGTTGGCTATGGCCCACTTTTTTGACTTGAGGGAGTCTAAAAGCCCTCGATTTGCCGTGGAGTCTGCTAAAGTCTGCAGCTCCACCACCTGCGACTCCAGATCTTTCATGGACCGGGATAGGTCTGTAGTGACACCACGAGTGAACTGCTGGCAGAGCTGCTTAATCTGGGTCTTGCCAAAGTCCCACCACTGTTGTATGTTAGTGAAGGCAGG